>NW_019946934.1:0-18501 GCF_002910315.2 Salvelinus sp. IW2-2015 | reverse complement strand
TGTATATGTTTTTGCTGATGGTTCTTTGTTATAGAGCCAAAAAGATTGGAGAAGTGGTTTACCCATACATCTCCATTTTGGATAGATAATTATTTGTGTTGTTGTTTAGTTTAGTGTTTTCCAATTTTCCCAGAAGTGGTTAGAGTCTATGGATTCTTCAATTACATTGAGCTGATTTCTGACGTGCTGTTCCTTCTTTTTCCGTAGTGTATTTCTGTATTGTTTTAGTGATTCACCATAGTGAAGGCGTAGACTCACGTTTTCCGGGTCTCTATGTTTTTGGTTGGACAGGTTTCTCAATTTCTTTCTTAGATTTATGCATTCTTCATCAAACCATTTGCCATTGTTGTTCATTTTATTTGGTTTTCTATTTGATATTTTTAGATTTGAAAGGGAAGCTGAGAGGTCAAATATACTGTTCATATTTTCTACTGTCAAGTTTACACCTTCACTATTACAGTGGAAAGTTTTGTCCAGGAAGTTGTCTAAAAGGGATTGAATTTGTTGTTGCCTAATTATTTTTTGGTTGGTTTCCAAACTACATTCCTTCCATCTATAGCATTTCTTAATATTACTCAGTTCCTTTGGCTTTGATGCCTCATGATTGAGTATTGCTCTGTTCAAGTAGACTGTGATCTTGCTGTGGTCTGATAGGGGTGTCAGTGGGCTGACTGTGAATGCTCTGAGAGACTCTGGGTTGAGGTCAGTGATAAAGTAGTCTACAGTACTACTGCCAAGAGATGAGCTATAGGTGTACCTACCATAGGAGTCCCCTCGAAGCCTACCATTGACTATGTACATACCCAGCGTGCGACAGAGCTGCAGGAGTTGTGGCACGTTTTTGTTGGTTATGTTGTCATAGTTGTGCCTAGGGGGGCATATGGGGGAGGGAATGCTGTCACCTCCAGGCAGGTGTTTGTCCCCCTGTGTGCTGAGGGTGTCAGGTTATTGTCCGGTTCTGGCATGTAGGTCACCACAGACTAGTGCATGTCCCTGGACCGGAAATTATTGATTTCCCCCTCCAGGATGGAGAGGCTGTCTTCATTAAAGTATGGGGATTCTAGTGGGGGGATATAGGTAGCACACAGGAGGACATCTTTCTCTGTTAAGATCATTTCCTTTTGAATTTCTGGCCAAATGTAAATTGTTCCTGTTTTGATAAATTTTATGGAGTTAGGTCTGCTCTATACCAAATTAACATACCCCCTGAGTCCCTTCCCTGTTTCACACCTGGTAGTTTGGTGGATGGGACTACCACCTCTCTGTAACAGAGGGCAACCAGGTGGTCTGTCTCCTCTATATCAGGGTTCTTGTAGGTTGACAATGTCTGTATTTCTGATTTATTTGATGAAGTCCAGGTTCCTGCTCTTTAGGCCAAAGGCCTTGGATATTCCAGGATGAGATAGTGAAGGCTTTGTGTTCCATAAAGTGTCCAATGTTGTTGGTTGTGTGGTTTGGCCTCAGGCCAGTAAGTGTGGGCAGAGCCTGCTGAGCATCTGGTACATGCCATTGGCTTGGGCTAGTATAAGAGTGGGGGGGGTGGGCCTGTTTGCCTGCTCACGGCCTGGGTGTATGTGTGACTTCCATGCTGAGACCCTCTTTGCGGGTGTGGGGGATGCACGGGGTTGGGCAGAAGTGGCAAGTAGGTCTGATCTGAGGGGGCCTAAAGGCGGTGTGGGCATGGTTTGACTTGGGGGGGGGGGGGTGTTGATTAGTTTGGGGTGGGGGTGTGGCTGTGGCTGTGGTGTTGTGGTCTGGATGTAGGTCCTCTCGCGTGTGTCCTTTAGTCCAGGGGGGGGTCCGCTGGTACTGGGCGGTGGTGTCCTAATTGAATCTGTTTGCTCCTGTGGTGAAGTGTTGGGGGCTGCGTTTGAGAGCGATGTTCCTTAGAAGTCGCGGCGATAGGTGGGCACTGCTGCCTTGTAGAAGGTGGAACCTGGTCATAAAGTGCTGTTCAAGTCCAGGGTGGAGTGGTGGGCCACGTGGTAAATTATTTGGTTTGGAGGCACAGTCTATGGGAAAAATTCTGCCGGTTTACCGCTGTATGAGCAGGGCGGCAAAGTATTTCATGGTAGCAGGGTGGAACCACTTGTGCATGGGGAAAAGTAGAAGAAGCTTTTTCAAACTCACTCCCTTCAGTGTGCTGGTGCCACCCTTTCCTGCTGTGTTTTCAGTCGTTTGTGCCTATGTTGTATTATTAAATGGGCTAGGTGAACCTAGTTGGTCCTCAGACAGAAGGTCTAGGCGCGCTGAGTGTTTGGACACCAGAGTTTAAGACCACACTGTGTTTGGGAAAAGTTTATTTTCTTCAAATTATTTCCCATTGTGAGCCATAAGGCGTACAATCTGTGTTTGTGTATGTCCTCAGTGGGTGTGGGGGCGTTGTCAGGAAAGAGCTATCAGGGGCTGACAGAGGGGTGCTCAGAGGAGTGAGATCCCCTGGGCTTGGGGTTCTTATTTGTCTGTTTCTGTTGTGATCTCACGCTATGGTCAGGTCTGGTGTGGACTGTCTGCTGTGGTGTCGAGACTTTTGTCGGGAGCTGAGGTGGAGCTGTTCTGCTGGCTTCTTGCCGGGGTGGCCACCTCTCTAAGTGGATTGTTCTGTCACACCGCCATCCCCCTCTCACCCCTCTCCTCTCCTCCCCTCACCCTCTCCTCCATCCCCTCACCCTCTCCTCCACTCACCTCTCCCTCATCCCCCTAAACCTCTCCTCCAGCAGTCTGATCCTCCTCCATCCCCCTCACCCTCTCCTCCAGCAGTCTGAAATCCTCTCCTCCATCCCCCTCACCCTCTCTCAGCAGTCTGATCCTCTCCTCCATCCCCTCTCACCTCTCCTCCAGCAGTCTGATCCTCTCCTCCATCCCCCTCACCCCTCTCCTCCAGCAGTCTGATCCTCTCCTCCATACCCCCTCACCTCTCCTCCAGCAGTCTGATCCTCTCTCCTCTAAGTGCTCTGTTGTCTTACTCCGTGCTCTTTGCTTTTTATATTGTTGAAGTTGTCTCACCACAGTCCAGAGTGCAGATATGTCTCTCTCCACCTCCAGCTCCCGGGTCGGTAAGGGGTGTTGTTGTGCTGACTGTTGTCTGGGTCTGTGCTGACTGGAGTGTAATCACCTGCTGTTCCAGCTCACCTGCCTTACCTCCAGCTGGGTAATTTATCTTCATTCAGTGAGGGGGTAGTACTCTGTGCTGGGAGGTTGACTTTCCACTTGGGTTTGCTTCGGTCTGCGGGTTATATAATGAAGAGGTCTGGTCTGACCCGCTCGGGTGGGGGGTATACTTTCTCAAAGGGAGAGCTTCTCCTGCTGGGATGAATTCTTTGATTAGGTGAAAGTCCAGCTGAAACTGTTTGGGGTTGCCCTGTAGCAATACTGTTATAGACTTATAGAGATTTATATTAGCTGACTCAGAGTCCTCGTTGTCTAGTTATCCTGAGTTTCCACCCCTCGTTAACACCCCCCCCCCCTCTTTCACAGAGGGGTAGTGGTGCTAATATAGCTCTGTGGCCATGCCAGGGGATGGTCTGGTTATATAGCACTGTGCCATGCCACTGTGCCTGGAGTGGTCTGGTTAATAGTAGCCTGTGCCATGCCAGGGGATGGTCTGGTTAATATAGCACTGTGCCATGCCAGGAGATGGTCTGGTTAATATAGCACTGTGCCATGCCAGGGGATGGTTTGTGTGGAAGATGAGGTTGRTGATGTTCCCATTTTTATAATAGTCAGCAAAAGGTGTCTCTTGATTGTCCATAAGGGGCTTCATTTTGTGATCTTTTCTTGCCTTATCATTCTTTACATACACAGGGTACTGTATATTTATTACCTCTGAACAGTGGTAGGCAGCTTCTGAGGCCTCTAAATTTGGTTGGAGTAGACTGTGCGACTCTCCTGCKATTGTTGGGCTAAAGGGCTTTGATYCCTCTCACTTGACACGTCAGTGCTAATTGAACTTGTATCAAGCTTGGCAGCCTTTATTTAGCATTCAGTCCTTATAAAGTACTGTAATGTACTGTTCTTCTTGGCTTTTGAAAATAAAATATAGCTTCAGACTAAACATTACTCACTTAGTTCTAGGTTGGATGGTATTTTCAGGTTTCTGTTGTTTTCCAGAGCATTTGCTGTATAGTGTTGAAATAATAATCTTTGGTAGTTGTAAGCCTTTCAAGTCTAACTCTAAAACTATATATTTTTAAAGAACATGCAGAAAAATGCAGGAGCTCATCTGATTATGACATCTCTCATCCTTTCTTTTTTACATTCAGTCAATGCTCTCAATCTTCAGAATGTATTTTGTTTCGTTGTAGATATTTTCATTTCATTTTTTGTCCATTTTCTGTTTACACCTCTCTCTCTCTCTCTCTCCAAACCCCTCCCTCTCTAAACCCTTCCCTCTCTAAACCCCTCCCTCTCTAAACCCCTCCCTCTCTCATCCGCAACCCAAACAGAGAGCCCCAAGTGTCGGAATCAATTAGGAGTGAGCGCCATCACAGCCGCTCTTTCACGAAGGTAAATATTAAACTGCACGGAGCGCCAGGGAGGAAGAGAGGGAGAAAGGAGGGGAGAGGGAGCCCTCCGTCCCTAATCCACCGCATCGATCAGCCGGGGATGAGGGTAATATATTATTTTGACAAGATACGATCCTCCGACGCGCACCGCTATCCCCGGCGATCGATTTKTTTTCTCTCCTTTTTTCTTCTATTTTCCCCCTCAGCAAGAGGGACAGTGTGTTGTTGAGATTCCCTGCATGTACATGTGCGCCCAAGTGTGGATGGGTGACAATGGGAACAACATTAGGAAATGTGGGGAGGTTAGTGGCGGCATTAGTGTTTCTCCTTATAAACCTTTATTGAGACGTGGTTGTGCATCTATTTACAATAACAACAKATATATATAATGGAATAGTTTYAACGGGAACGAGTGAAAAAGGCWAGTTTCCATATGGGCAAGGTAACGTGAACATAATCTGAGATTCTACAAAAAWAKCTGCCAACTTCCTCCYASKATRCTGTCYTTTTAGTTAAATTCTATAAAACAAAAACACTTCTGAAATTATTTTACATCACGTAGGTATTTACAGTACATCCTAACCTACGCCGAGGTTACAGTTAGTCAATTGGGCAAAGCTGACCTATTGTAAAGTTAAGTGTCCTCCCCCTATATTCCCCTCTGCTCCCGCGCCTCCCCTCTATATCGCTTTGTAAACTGTGTCTAAATGCTAAATTCCCGGATCAATTTTTTTCATTCAACCTCTCCCCATCCCCTCGCTCCCTCTGCCCCTGCTTCTGTCCACTGAAATGGTGTGAAGTACTGTGTCCTCGTGTTGTGATGTAGTGTGTCCTATCGAGATTCAGAAACTCACAATGTAAAGACAGAAAATAATGTCTAGACAACAAATCAACTGCTTTTTGGCTCAACATTATATTCATGTCATGGAGACCATATGTAATAAATCAACCTATGAGACACAATACAACAGGAGGTCCAAAAGAGTAAWGACAGAKKCCTATACAACAGAATGGTGCCATATAGTGAAGGTTGTACAGTCCCAATGTAAAGAAGAGTGCATCAGAGTACACATATATCTGTTTTCCTAAATAGAACCAGCTGCAGCCTATAGGGCCACAGTGCTTTCATTTCCCATGCATAGTCTCTGTTGCCTATATGTCCCTCAGTCAGATCTCCTCATGTATAGTCACTATCTGCCAACACARACAWCAACACAACATCCAGTATGGACCACCTCCACCRCACAACTCTCTTTCTCTCTCCCTCACTCTCACTTTTCCTCTTTCTATTTCTCTTTRGTTCTGTCRTCTATCCCTCTTTTTATTGTGCCATTTTCTGCCACTTTGGTCCAAGAAAAGGAGGCCGTAATGCAATCTCTCCCCRTCTCCGCCCCCTGCTGTGAGGGAGAGTAGCTTGGCCTGTGTGCTGGCCCAGGGAGAAGGGGGCCAGGGAGAAGGGGGAGAGACAGGGTCAAGGTGAGCTCTAATACACTATTGATCCGCCCCAATTGAAAACCTGATGGAAATTTTACCCCCCTCTCTGTTTTTCTTCCCTCTCTCTCGCTCTCTTCCTCTGCTCTCTCACTCTCTTCCTCTCCCTCTGTCTCTATTTCTCTCCCGCCCTTCTCTTTCTCTTATGTCTTTTTTTCTTCCTGTGTGTATCCTCTTCTGTGTCCATGTCTTCCTCTTTTCGGTGTCTCCATCCCTGTTTTCTCTTGGCTTAATGTCTCTTTCAGCCACTGACCACGCTCTCTTGTTATCTCTCTATCGCGTGCTCTCTTTCACCATCTACGTCTCTCTAACTCCACCCCCCACCCCCCCTCTCTCCATCCCTCTCTCTCCTCTCTTTGGCTCCATGCTTTTCAAACCATGTCTCTGATCATTTCCTCTCCTTTTGTCTCCTTTCTGTATCTCCCTGGATCCCTCACTCTGACCTTTCCTCTGTTTCCCTGTATATCCTTTCCTATTTCTCTCTCCCTCTTCCTCCCTCGTTCCCTCTCATACTCACTCCCTCTTTCACTGTGTCAGATGCTCCGTTTCAGTCTAGACTAGTGCATATTGATTCCTACYGCTGCTGCATGCAGTGTACAYGTTAGYGAGACCTCTGCTACAGTGTATTAAACGCCACAAATGGTTTGGCGACAGGGCTGGGGACACGCCTCCCCTGCAAGAGCCAGTCAATACAACCTCCCTCTGTCAACACAGGCCAAATGTAATGCTCTCTCTATCTGGGGTATCCAGTGGCGTGTATTAATTTTTGTCAAGGGAAGCCAGGCTTCCCCAAAAAAGAAAAAAACACAAAATAATAATTTATCTTTCGTCTCTGTGTTTCATACATTTCCTTCAATTCGCAAGAGGCTGAATGTATCTCACCAGAGAAAGCATCCGAGCGAACGAAACAGCGCTCCTCTGTCTCAGTATGTGTAGCATATCTATCTGATGCTGTCTGGTCAGAAAGAGTATGACATTGTAACAAGAAAGGGAAGCCAGTAAGCCTTGATAAAAAAATATATAATATTAGCCAACCAGCATTCAGCTAAACTAAGTGAGCTCAACTGTGAGCTCACTTAAAAACTAGCTAAGTCAGTTAAGAACAAATTCTTATTTACAATGACAGCCTACCCCGGCCAAACCTGGACGACGCTGGGCCAATTGTGCGCCACCCTATGGGACTCCCAATCTATGGGACCAATCACGGCCGGATGTGATACAGCCTGGATTCAAATCAAGTGACTGTAGTGCATTAGACCGCATTGACAGAAAAAAAGTTGAATTGTTGCATCTCATTGTGTTGTTGTCCTCCGGTGGCTAGCTAGCTAGCTAAAACCGACCCGTTCCTAAATTAGCCATGGATGGAGATATGGATTTGGACTTGTGGTTTTACTTAAATTCTCCATWCTGGCTAATGATTATAACGGCCATTCTGATCAACTATAAATTCATACATTGCACCCCTGGCCTGAGAGGATAGAAGTTCAACATGTAACTAGATGTAGTTTGCTAATGTTAACTAGCTGGCCTGCCACATCGTAGCCCATGAAAGGAAGTTGGGCTAGTAAGCAAGTATTTTAGCCAGGTAGCCTAGAACAACAACAACTAAAAGCATGTACTGTATGACAGTCATAGACCCTTTAGGCAACATGAAAGAGGAGGATGGCATTGGTGTTTCTCTACAAGTAGAGTCAGTCAACATGTTTTTTTCTACTTGCACACACACACAGAGAGAGAGAGAAATCAGTACCATGGACAGCCACATGATATTTAGCTTATGTTATTGGACTAAATTGTTTTTGGTATCTTTTAGTTGTAACTGTATTAGATTAAGCAGAGATGATTTGATGATGTTGAAATGTCTAAGTTGAAATGGTGCTGGAATAGTGGAGGCAGCTCCTGTTTTCTTTGGGACCTGCAGTAACTCTCCCCTGTTCTAAATCAATAGTTGTTCAGTAGTCCAAAAATGTCGGAAACATTACCTTGCTTGACCATGCTGTAGGTCATGTAACTTTGTTGCATGCAATTTGTTTCGTGGACCTCACCAGACAGATGTTGCTCTCTGGTTTTGTGATGAGACAAATGTGTGGTTGAATTTATTCTGCCACTGTGTCTTCCTATTGTCTCGGGCTATAGGCCTATACTGTATATCACGGTGTCAAGGCATATGAACTAACGGGTTATAGAGCAAACAACACAATTATCACAACACATAGGTTGTAATATTACTTTTTTTCTGGATTGGCTTCTCCAGTGATTTTACCCACGCACTGCTACTGGGGGTATCATACATGGACTTGACCCATAGGATAGAATGTATACCCATAGAATGGGAATGAGAACCCTGTATATCTCAATGGGCTGGCCATTCTGTGGAGCCCTAATGGTGTGTTACGGTTGTTTTAAGGATGGTAAATAATGGTACAACTTCATTTAAATCTCAAACATCATGCAACCGAATCCAATTCAAGCCAACAATTTTCTCATTAAGTCTGTGAGTAACACAGATAGACACAAGGAGAACAAGGAGCCGAGCAATACAGATAATCTCAAACCCAACCCTTTCCCCTACTTAGCAAACCTGTTCTCTCTCTCTCTCTCTCTCTCTAGAGTTGGCTCCTATCTGAGGTGTGCTGAGTGAGAGATAAAGCGTGAGTGTGTGTCTCTGTGTGTGTGATTTATGTTCTGTTGTGTACATGTCAGACGGGAGAGCTATCAGGACCACAATCTCCCAATAGACGCACCAATGCTACAGGGACGACGGGGCCCTCTGTCCACCCCAGCACCCGATACACATCTGGAACAACCGAACCCAGAGAGCAGAGCACGACGGCTGGGGGCTGAGGGTGGAGAGGGGGAAGAAGGAAGGAGAGGGGGAAAAGGGCCTACTTTTCATCTATATGCACCAGAGTTACCCTCCTCTCTCCTCTCCTCTTTCTCACCTTCAGTGGAAAGAGATTACCCCTCACCTCCTACATCACTGTATTAGATGGAAGACCGGGATTCAACATATGCAGAGTTTACCATGAATGTGGTCTCTGCGGACGCGGGGACATTGCCTTTACAACGTGCATTGAGGACAAAGCATGATCTAATTGAATCCCGGCCTATATCTACCGCCTGTTTACAAGGTCATAGTTTTGATTATAGCTGACTATTGAGAATAGAGCTTTATTATGTGGGGTGTGGTGGTTGCTTGGGTGAAGTTGTTATGGTTGCTCCATCTGTGGAGGAGTACCGACTGATACTACCAGTAAAGCTGCTTCCCCTTCCCACCTCTCATTTTCCTCCCTCTCTACTTTACTCTCTCTGTGATTCCCCCTCCTCTCTAGGAAGGAATCAGTCTCACCTTAATTGCTGTTAAATCGGATTAATGACTGACCCAGGACATGTTGACTTAATAATCTCTCTTCTAGTAAATCTCCCCTCTTCCTGTACATCACTTGTATACACTCGTCTTCATCCTCTCTCCCTCTGAGTCACTCTAAGTCACCAATCTTACCCCACTCACCTCATCTCTCTCTGTCTGAGTCACCCATCTTACCCCACTCACCTCATCTCTCTCTGTCTGAGTCACCCATCGTTACCACTCCTCAACTCTCTCTGTCTGAGTCCACCATCTTACCCCACTCATCTCTGCTCTGTCTGAGTCAGCCCATCTTACCCCACTCACCTCATCTCTCCTCTGTCTGAGTCACCGCATCTTACCCCACTCACCTCTCTCTGTCTGAGTCCCCCATCTTACCCCACTCACCTCATCTCTCTCTGTCTTGAGTCACCCTCTTACCCCCTCACTCATCTTCTCTGTCTGATTCACCCATGCTTACCCCCCGACCTCATCTCCACTCCTCTTTTCTTTCTTCGCCAGACACCCTTACCATTTCTTTTGCATCTTTTACAGTTCTTGCCACCGCTACTTCTTGACAGTCATTGATGTTTTGCCAGTTATGAGCTCTCTCTCCCTCTCCCTCTTTCCCTCTCTCCTTCTTTTACCTTCTCTCTCACTGTCTCTCTGTCTTGCCTGCATGGCATTGTTGGAGTGTGTGTGGTGTGTGTTGTGCGTGTGTGTGTGTGCGTGTGTGTGTGTGTGTGTGTGTGTGTGGTGTGTGTGTGTGTTGTGTTGTGTTGGTGTGTGGTGGTGTGTGTGTGTGTGTGTGTGTGTGTGTGTGGGTGTGTGTGTGTGTTGTGTGTGTGTGTGTGTGTTAGCAGTCATCGATGTGGGCCTGTCATTGCCTCCTAAGTGCTTTGGCAATACTAGGGATCTGCTGTCATGCCAGTGCGACTAATCTCAATCGAATGACATTGAGCTCATATTGAGACGGCGGGAAGGGACATGAGCGTGTGTCTGGATGCTCAGCCAAGCAGCTCCCTCAGTCACACACAGTAGCACAGTCTGGAAGTCCTTCTGTCTGGTGGATGGTCTGCTCTTTGTCTGTCTCTGTGTCCGTCCGTCTGTCTGTCTGTCTTTCTATCCACCTTCTCTTGTTCTTTCCTCTCCAACCATCTGCCTTTCTATGCCATCTCTCAGTCTCTCTTACTGTATTCTCTCCACCATCAGTCCATCTGTCTGTCTGTGTCAATATCTGGATAGAAAGAGCAGTACGCATTTCACGCATAAGGATTAGCCATTATCAAAGTCCACTAAAGCATTAACGTTTTTTGACATCACTGTCAAAGCGATAATTATGACTCAGCAAAAGAAACCCCCAAAATAAAATGAACTTGGGTTGAGCATTGTCATTAAGTCCTTTCAAAGAGCAGAAGGTTTATCAACTGAGGCCAGGCTATAGTTCAGACATTCTTCTCAAGGGCGCGAGGACAGATAAAGTGGGTCCATTTCTAAACCACTGCCACTTAAAAAAAAAAAATGAAGTAAAGTTTCAGACTAGCTTTGTGTTCTAAAGCTCATTTTCCTCTTTGTTGCTCAGTCTTATTGTTGGACTAACATCCTACTGCCTCATGAGTGCTTCAGAAATCTGCCAATCATACAAGGTTTGTTTTTCTCAACTTTACACGTTGGGGTACAGACATAGCTGTGAGATAATACCACTGTATGTTAACTCTCTACTAAGTTTACACAAGCTGCCAAAAATAAGGTCAAAACCATTACAACTTCTAAGTATCCTCTTCCTGTCCAGAATTAATCCAGGAAACATATAGAAAGAGCATGAATCGATTAACTTTCTCTGTGTGAATATAATGTAGAAGTAGAGATGGCCATGATGCTATGTCCATGTTGCTATGTCACTCCACTTACAACTTCAACGCCCATTTGGCTGTAACCCATTTACTTTCCTATTTTCTCCTTCTCTCCGTATATCTCCCCCCTCTCTCCCTCTGTCTCTACATCCCTCCCTCTCCCTCCTTCCCTATCTCTCCCTCTCTTTCTGCCTCCTGCTTTCTCTCTCCACCCCTCTTTCTTTCTCTCTGCCTCCCTCACTCGCTCGCTCTCCTCTTCTCGCTCTCTTCTTTCTCTCTTTCTCCAGTCAGGATTAAACATTTATCTCTGCGGTTCCCCTCTCCTTTGGCCTTAAACGCCATGTGGATGATAAGAGTCGCTGGGATTTGTCAAATTGTGTGCCATCGATTAACTGACCTTTCACGCCTGCGAGTCTCTCAGCCACTCCACTAACTGCAGACAGGCCAGATAGAGAGATAGATGGATACATCTCGCTGTTATTATTGTGTACAAGTTTGTAGTTACCAGGTGTGCCGGGGAGAGAGGACATGGGTAGGGGGCGAGGAGAAAGAGATGAGGGAAAGGGAGGGGGTAGAGGAGACAGGGGGGGTAGGAAGAGATAGACACAGGGAGAGGGACTGAATAGTCCTCCAATTGTCCTATAGGTGCAGTATGTACGGGGATAACTGTATGCATTAAAGAGAGGTTATAGGTATTTTGAGCTTTGCTACCCTAATTGCATTATACAATCAGGTCAAGAGAACTACGTTTTTCTCTTATAACATATGAAACAAAATGGCTTCGATATCTTTGCTTTTATTCACTATTGAGCTTATCACTTGAGACAGACAGTGCTGATCAAAGCTCAAAAGGCATTGTGAAACCCATTCAGTATGAGGTGCAGTCACATTGGTTCAATTATAATGAGAAAATAATTGTACTTTCCCTTTTTGCGATGCTTAGCTATAATGTTTTATTGCCATGATAACAAGTATTGTCAATAGGTATATTTTGGATTTTGGTCTTATAGTTGAATAATAAACCAAAAAGTTGAAACATCAAAAACATGATTCCTTTCGGATAAACATTGGTAAATACATTCAGTTTGTGAGAGACAGTAGTCCTAACTGAAAAGCTAAAAGGGGTATTGTCATCAATGGAGCGGGCTGCCACCAACCTGCACTCCCGCGTCGCCCCGCCTCAGAGATGCACCTGAGGCCGAAGCCCGAACTCCAAACACCGCACTGAACTGGACCTCTTTGGGCTGCGCTGGTTCCGGACGGAGAGACGAGGGAAGTCCCGCGTCGCACTATAGTGATGTTACACTAAAAAATGAATAGTTTCGTTCAACTTATTTGTGATTCAAACCATTTAAATAATATGTATTTTATTTAATAAATAGATAAGGCTAATTCCGTTTGTAGCCTATTGTTGGCCCTATAACCACGTCATGTTGGCTATGAATTTGCCTCATCATGGCCTAGTGCTTCCCCAAAAGAGAAGACACTCTTGGGGAAGAAATAATCAAACACACGACAAGTGGAAGATATTCGTGCTTTCTTCCAGTTGAACAGAACCGTCCCTGGGACTTGACTTGTGTCCGGGAGGGCCACTTCAGCCTCTACATCACAGAAGAGCACAATGACAGGTGGAACCACTCCACCCATCCGATCAATCACCTTATTTACTCTTGACTGTCATGGCGAGAGGAGAGGAGACGGGTGGACTGGTGAGATGAGACAGGGGTAGACTACTGGCTCAGGCATATTCCCTGGAATTGAATGCCGCGCATCATCACTGAAGTGGGCCTCCTAGCGTCTCATACACTATCGATAGGGCGCTTGCCTTCCTCGAAACTGTATTGATCGCACTAACTAGCTGCACTTTGATCATACCAAATTAGCTTCCAGATGCAAGACATTAAGGATAATAACGTTTTCAGAAATCAAACCACACGGCGCTCATTTCAAAGTCGGCCTAGGCGTTTTACCCCGAATATTTGATGGTGCTATTAGCATTAGAACGTTGATTGGGGCTGAGAAGCAACATTCAACTACGAGGCATTCAAAACACTGGTACCGAGCCTGAACTAAATGAGAAGGTGAATAGCGGTGCCATGCATGGGCAAATGTTTGACCTTCAAAATTTGCTATAATTCTACAAATGCATTTCCTGAATTAAAATATATTATCTTTCCTCTGTGTGTATCCAAATGTTCATATATGTGAAATTATTGATATGGCTCCTATATGTAAGGTGTAACATTATATGTATGGGGAAATTATCAAGAGATTATCCAGGAAAATTCAGCCTTTAGAAGTGGAGAAATGTCAGATTATGCATTTTCCTCAGTGGATTGATTAACTTGACGACATTGACCTCATCAGGTCACGTTAAAGCCAGGCGAGACGGCAGCTCGATATGACAGACTTCTTGGACAACTGCATGTGCAGGCATTTTGTTGGCGACATACTTTAAATTGATAATTTAATAATTATAATATATTTAAAATGTAATCGTTCATTTTGGAGTTCCTTGTCGACATATTATATTGTTGTATGCCTTTACATTTTAGTTTTGTACCAGAAAGTCATGGAATTTGAATTGATTATTTTGTAAGATACCGTTTTAACGTTGTAACAATTACATCTGTCATTATTGCAATATATTAAAATGGAACAATACTAATAATACTACTAGCCTACTACTACTAATAATAATAATAATAGTCTACGTATTTGCCAAAACGGTACACAAATAGGCCTACCAAAATGTGAGCAATTGTTGTTGTTATTATTATTATTATTATTATTATTATTAACTTATTTAATCGATTCGAATTAAGTTAGAAACAACTTAAACTAAAATCACCGATAGCTTATAACAAATGTAGCCTAATTGGACTGGCGACGAACTTCAAGCCCAAACTCAAGATGAGGGGGGAGGGAGGGCAGGGTGAGGGATGTGGGGAGAGATTTCCCCAAATGCTATTTAATGTCGGAAATATTTCTACCAAATATTGACAAGAGAAAGATAGAGGCAGCCGGGAAGAGGCGGCACAAACCGCGGATATAAATGGTCAGTTTGGAGATGAGAGAAAATGAGGTTTGACACTTCCACCTAAACTCTGCAAGAACTAAACCAAGACAAAACTACAAAAGACAAAAATATACAGAAAGAATGTAACTTTCTAAGTAAACAATATACATTGAATTATAATATATTTTTAAGTGGAATACATTGAATGAGAGTGCAGGGAATTTTTTTGTTATTTTTTACTTTCACAATTTCGGACATTTAGTCCATCAAAAATATATCCTTAACAAAGCTTTCTGCCTTCCTTTTATCATGGATAAAAATCTGCACTGTTAACTATTTCTGTACACTATTTTTCGTAATTGACGCTGAATTAAATTAAATGTATTATTATTATTATTATTATTATTATTATTATTAGGCTCTTATCATTATTATTATTCAATATTGACAGCATTGTCATTATCGTCACCATTGTCATTACGTCTATATCATAGTAATAGCAATGCAAACCAATATACGATTAGAAGAGTAGGTCTATAGTCTATTAAAATGAAGACAACTTTAATTTAAGCCTTGAACTCAGCAACTCACAGTAGATGCTTGTGAGCAGTGGCAAAGTTGTGCAAAGTTAGATGATATTRTGAATAATTGAACAGAGAAAAAAATAAACATTCGGTCGGGTTAGGTGGACCTATTGATCTATCTCTTAATCTGGAATAGTTACATGCATCTATTGATTTATAAACACTGTTTATCTAGAAATGTACTGGCACAAATAATTGATAAGGTAACACACGGCGCCCATAAATATGCATCAACGTTTCACTAGGGTAAACAACTTTTTTTTGGAGGGGGGGACCAAGTCAAGTCAAGCAGAGGCTAGATTATTCCAAAAGATTTGAGGGTTTTCTCTGCGTCTATATCGCAGCCAGGTCACCCGTGATCAGCATCTCCAACTCCCATCTAGGCTAACATGAAAGCGCGCGCACACACACACACACAAACAGAACTCTCACATACACTCACACACACTCACAACTGAATTAGAAAAGCAAATAAAGTCACAATACCACTTATTGAAACTGTTTGTGTTTCCGCACAAGACGACTTTGAACTACCTGTGATACTCATAAAATAATATTATAGTTGATTATATTCTAATAAACATGTTTTATTTTTTTTCAAAAAAATCATGTGAACATCCAAATTTGCCTAGCCTATTTCCAACTGTATGGTGTCCCTATCACAACAAATAACCGCATTGTAAACATGTGGGGGTATTATCTAAAGCCTAAAACACAAACTTTATGTCTGATTTTGGATACCCAACCGTTTTGTTACAATCATCCGCAAACTTCTACTCGCGCAATGATGAATGGGTCTGCCAAAAGCACTGTTTCCCTTGCATGTTACATGTATTTGCATCCTGGCTCACGAGAGCGTGAAAAATATGACACACAAAAATAAATGCATCTGCGGCCAAACATTACATACACTTTGTGAAGGTAAATTACGCTGGGTCACTCATACAGACAGATAGAGAGATGCACACACACAGCCCAGGCGGCGCATAGCCGACATTGGACGCCTCTTGCTAGCCGTGTGAGTGGCTGTTTAATTGACTGATTGATACTGTGGTGTGGAGGTGAGGGTTAGACGTAAAGCGTTAACAAATAGAGACACTTAACGGCTAATCCGGGCCAGCACAGACAGCTCTGCGCGGGAGACAACTTCCCCGTCCGCGTGACGGGAGAGCAGCAGTGGTCTAACATGCATGCTGGGCTGGGCAAGACGGGAGACTCAAATATGACCCCCCAAAATCTAGCCTATTTATGATTGTTCACTATTTCAGGTAGGCTACTATATGCAGACTGGAAACCAACAACTAATTTTCTAAACTAAAATAAACAGTGATATAGGATAGTTAATCGAATCGAATCTAAAGTAGCATTTAAAAGCTCAGCCTAATAACAATAATAATACTAATAATAAAATCCCAATAATATTGGTTTCAGTCCCTTGATAACATAACAAAAAGTAAACTCATAAAAGAAAACACGTATCCAAAATCTAACAAACAATCATATACTTTTTCTAAAACTAAAGCATTTGACGGCCAAAGATATGGCGTTATAAAGACGATGACATACCTCAAGTGTCTTTGTCCAGTGGTTCAGTATTCTTTCAACAGCCAAAGCGTGAGCAGTCTACCTAGGTCTGAGATCACTCTCCAGGCGTTTGTTCCAGTAGCGCACCGAGCCGGGGACCGTGGAAGCAGCACTACACTAACAACCTCGACGGAGGGAACTGACAGAGGGAGGGAGGGAGCGGAGGAGGTGTGCATCTCTCTGTGTGTAAGTAGTTAATTAGTAAATCCCCATTCGCTGTGCCTCGGGTCGGTTTGTTTTCCCCGGTCGACAAGCCGAGAGGAAAGAGAATTTGAAGTAGGATTCGACCCGTTTCCGCTCCTGTGTTTCGTATATGAGGTTTGTGTGTGTGTGTGTCTTTGTGTGTGTGCACGAGTTTGACTGTGTGTACATATGTGTGTTTTTCCTTTCACACTCTTCTTTTCATTCGCGCCGCCACAAGAGGAGCCCCTCTGTCTTACCTCCTCACTGGTTAGTCACATATACTTCCTCACCCTTCCTCTGTTTTAGTGCCATTTTCCAAAAATGGCAATTTACCAAAATCTTTGACCACTTTTTTGTACTCAACAATGCAATTACGCGTCAATTAACAAAGTATTGGGTTATTTTGCACCGCTAACCTATTTCAGGATAGGCATAACCCATTGTCGTCAATTCAAAGTCTATTCCACGTTGGTTCAACGCAATTTCATTGAAATAACGTGGAAACAACGTTGATTCAACCAGTGTGTGCCCAGTGGGAAGACGTAGAATAAAGCCCCAAAATGTACCATTGTGCACTCAAAGTGCCACCGTCAAACATCGTTATTGGTCGTTATTCTATCCCTTCACATATTCGCTCCCCTCACTATCCTCACTATTCTTTCAGACTGAATCCTCACTATTCTTTCAGACTGAATCCTCACTACTCCTGGTTAGATTCCATGCCAGATGATGCCTAAAAACTCATAAGCCACCGCCACAGCCACTGACATATTTCTAGAGGGAATTCAACATAATAAGTCAAAGAAAAGGTGAAGATATTAAGAAGATACAGTATCATTCACTTTCACAGTCAATGGCCATTTATTTCCTCTTACCACACATCCAACATTCAATAAAGGGGTGTAGTTAAATGTCTCTATGGGACATAATTCCCTAAATATCATTGTATACACCACAATTACTAACAAGAGTAAAAAGACACGTAGGGCTGCAAAAGGAAGGCTGTACCGCTACGCTATATCACACACACACTTCAATGCACGTCCTCAGTCCCATGCCAGCAATCGACCCTGAGCTAACCAACTTTAATTACTTAATTGATCCTCAATCAGCTACTTAATAATCAGTTAGGTAAACCTATGGAACTCACTCGAGTGCAGAGAGGTGCAGTATCTGACAAGGGAGTCACCGAGACAGAGGAGAAGATGGAGAGAGGGATGTGGTGATGGGGTGCATGATGGGTAGCAAGAGATAGTGTGTGTATCACAGGAGGTTGATGCCACCTTAATTGGGGTGGACGGGCTCATGGTAATGGCTGGTGCAGAATAAGTATCAAATACATCAAACACCTTAATTGGGGAGGACGGGCTCGTGGTAATGGCTGGTGCAGAATAAGTATCAAACACATGGTTTCCATGGTTTCCATGTGTTTGATGCCATTCCATTCGCTCCATTCCAGACATTATTAGGAGCCGTCCTCCCCCCAGCAGCCTCCACTGGCGTATAGACAGGGATGAGGTAGAGAGATGGGAGTACGGCAGGTGAGATAGAGAACACCATACAGATAGTGAGGATAGAGAGAGATACAGATAACTGTCAAAATAAAGGAAACACTTGAGTAAATGAGAGATACAAAGTATATTGAAAGCAGGTGCTTCCACACAGTGTCACGGCCGTCGAATGAAGTAGACCAAAGCGCAGCGTGGTGAGTGTACATATTCCTTTTTATTAGGATGACGCCAACAAAAACAATAAACAATACAAAAACGACCGTGAAACTTAAGGCTATAGTGCCACAAACAAATACAACTTCCCACAAAGAAAGGAGGGAAATGGGCTACCTAAGTATGGTTCCCAATCAGAGACAACGATAGACAGCTGTCCCTGATTGAGAACCATACCCGGCCAAAACATAGAAATACAAAATCATAGAAAA
>NW_019946933.1:63629-69699 GCF_002910315.2 Salvelinus sp. IW2-2015 | reverse complement strand
ATGAATAATTCAGGAGAGTCTAAAAGTTCCAGCGGAGAAGGTATTCTGGGAAGAGACAGAGAGACGGCACTCCTGGCCTGGCCTGAGCATGAAAAAGCTTTAGATGAGTGGAGTGGGTGAGAACGCATTTGAGAGATAGAGAGGTGAAGCGAGAGAGGGGGATAAGGAGGAAGGGATAAGTGGAGGGTGGAGGAGGGACGGGGGTGAAGAGAGAGGAGAGAAGGGAGGGGGTAATAAAAAGAGAACGGAGGAGAGGGGAAGAAAGGACAATAGGTGAGAGGAGAAGAGGGAGCAAAGAAGAGAGAAGATGAGAGAAGAAGATGGAGAAGAGGAGGATGAGATAGAAGAAAGAAGAGGAGAAGAAGGAAGATTGGAGAAGAATGAGAAGAAGAAGAAGATGGAGAAGAAGAAGAGAAGAAGAAGAAGAAGAGAAGAAGAAGAAGAGGAGAAGAAGAAGAAGAAGAGATGAGAAGAAGAAGAAGATGAGAAAGAAGAAGAAGAAGAAGAAGATGAGAAGAAGAAGAAGAGGAGAAGAAGAAGAAAGATGAGAAGAAGAAGAAAGATGGAGAAGAAGAAGAAGAAGAAGAAGATATGAGAAGAAGAAGGAAATGGGAAGAAGAAGAAGAATAGGGGAAGAAGAAGAAGATAAGAAGTGATAGATGAGAAGAAGATGAGAAGAAGAAGAAAGATGGAGAAGAAGAAGAAGATGGAGGAAGAAGAAGAGATGATGATGAAGATGAGAGAAAGGAGAGAAAAAGAGGGAGGAAAGGGTGAACAGTAATGGGCGTCATGACTCGTGCCCCGGGATTTTAGGAAAACATGAATAAAAGATGTGTTGCAGACACACACACGGACACAGACACAGAGCCCCAGCATTAGCTAACCAGGATGTGCTCTGGCACGCCGCACTAATCAGTCCTGACAGAAACACTAATTCCCATCCAGTTCTCCCCCCACACCATCCGTACTAATAGAAGGGTAGGAACAGGTATATTGTGACTCCTCTCTGTGAGGCTTCATGCTCACCTGTCAGAGGCAACTAAGTTTCCGGCCAAGACTGGAAAAATACATTACCCAGCTTTTTGGGACATTTCTTTTTAACACAGCATGTTTAAAGCAATCGGGCTAAGTCCTTTTTAGCATCTAAAAGATGAGGGAGAGAGGATGAAATATGACATTTGTTGTGATGGGTCCTTTTGTCAGATGGGGGGGGACAAGTATTAGCGTGACACGGCCTGTCAGATGGAGGTGCCTGGATGTGGAAAACTTATTGTATTTGTCCTGGGTGAAATAGCCCAGGGGAAGGACTTTGCTCTCTCACCAGGGCACTCTGATTTTTGAAAACAACATCCTGTCAGAACTTGGAAATAGACACTCTTCACCAGGATTTGAAACATAAATAAGTTGAACATAAAGGACCAATGAAATGTCTATCTGTATCTCGTTATAGAGCATTTAAAAATAAATCGTTTTTGTTTAGTCTGAAGACTGACATGTACATTTTCCTATAGAATATGGTTTCCGATAGGATATGGATAAATAAAGATAAACAATTGGAAAAAGCTTATATGTCCCAGATTTCTGGCTTATCATTGATTGACTTATGAAATCTACAACAAAAAATATTACCATGACAGTGTTTTCATTTAATTCAAATTTTCTTGCAATGTATTCGTTTGTAAGTTAATTGAGGCTCAGTCAGTTATATTCAGTTGGTGTATGTCTTGCAATAGTCAATGTGTTGAAGTGAACATCCCAAATGGCATCTGATTTTTCTATTTAGTGGACTACTTTTGACCAGGGCCTATCAAATCAAATCAAATTTCTTTCTAAAGCCCTTTTTACATCAGCAGATGTCACAAAAATGCTTCTACAGAGAACCAGCCTAAAACCCCAAACAGCAAACAAATATAGATGTAGATTCTATAGATTATACGAGCATAGAACAGTGATCCCCAACGCTGGTCCTGGACAGCGAGTTTCTGGACACCTGACTCAGTTCTTCAATAATCAACGTCTTGGTTGTTGGTTGATTATTTTAACCAACTGTGATTTTAGAAGAGCCTCAACAACACCTCTAGTCTACAGGACCAAGGTTTGTGACTGACTACTTCAAACAACACCTCTAGTCTACAGGACCAAGGTTTGTGACGTGACTATCTTCAACAACACCTCTAGTCTACAGGACCAAGGTTTGTGACTGACTTCTTCAACACCTCTAGTCTACAGGACCAAGTTGTGACTGACTTCTTCAACACCCTAGTCTACAGGACCAAGCTTTGTGACTGACTTCTTCAACAACACCTCTAGTCTACAGGACCAAGGTTTGGACTGACTACTTCAACAACACCTCTAGTCTACAGACCAAGGTTTGTGACTGACTACTTCAACACCTCTAGTCTACAGGACCAAGGTTTGTGACTGACTTCTTCAACACCTCTAGTCTACAGGACCAAGTTGTTGGACTGACTACTTCTTCAACACCTCTAGTCTACAGGACCAAGTTTGTGACTGACTTCTTCAACACCTCTAGTCTATCAGGACCAAGGTTTGTGACTGACTACTTCTCAACACCTCTAGTCTACAGGACCAAGGTTTGTGACTGACTACCTCAACAACACCTCTAGTCTACAAGACCAAGGTTTGTGGACTGACTACTTCAACAACACCTCTAGTCTACAGGACCAGGTTTTGTGACTGACTACTTCAACACCTCTAGTCTACAGGACCAAGGTTTGTGACTGACGACTTCATCAACACCTCTAGTCTACAGGACCAGAGTTTGTGACTGACTACTTCAACAACACCTCTAGTCTACAGGACCAAGGTTGTGACTGACTACTTCAACACCTCTAGTCTACAGGACCAAGGTTGTGACTGACTACTTCTTCAACACCTCTAGTCTACAGGACCAAGGTTGTGACTGACTACATCACAACACCTCTAGTCTACAGGACCAAGGTTTGTGACTGACTACCTCAACATCACTCTAGTCTACAGGACCAAGGTTTGTGACTGACTACTTCAACAACACCTCTGTCTACAGGACCAAGGTTTGTGACTGACTTCTTCAACACCTCTAGTCTACAGGACCAAGGTTTGTGACTGACTACTTCACACACCTCTAGTCTACAGGACCAAGGTTTGTGACTGACTTCTTCAACACCTCTAGTCTACAGACCAAGGTTTGTGACTGACTTCTTCAACACCTCTAGTCTACAGGACCAAGTTTGTGACTGACTTCTTCAACAACACCTCTAGTCACAGGACCAAGGTTTGTGACTGACTACTTCAACAACACCTCTAGTCTACAGGACCAAGGTTTGTGACTGCTACTTCAACACCTCTAGTCTACAGGACCAAGGTTTGTGGACTGACTACTTCAACAACACCTCTAGTCTACAGGACCAAGGTTTGTGACTGACTAATTCAACACACCTCTAGTCTACAGGACCAAGGTTTGTGACTGACTACTCATCAACACCTCTAGTCTACAGGACCAGAGTTTGTGACTGACTACTTCAACAACCTCTAGTCACAGGACCAAGGTTTGTGACTGACTACTCTTCAACACCTCTAGTCTACAGGACCACGGTTTGTGACTTACTTACCTCAACATCACCTCTAGTCTACAGGACCAAGGTTTGTGACTGACTACTTCAACAACACCTCTAGTCTACAGGACCAAGGTTTGTGACTGACTTCTTCAACACCTCTAGTCTACAGGACCAAGTTTCTGACTGACTTCTTCAACACCTCTAGTCTACAGGACCAAGGTTTGTGACTGACTTCTTCAACACCACCTCTAGTCTACAGGACCAAGGTTTGTGACTGACTACTTCAACAAACACTCTAGTCTACAGGACCAAGGTTTGTGACTGACTTCTTCAACACCTCTAGTCTACAGGACCAAGGTTTGTGACTGACTTCTTCAACACCTCTAGTCTACAGGACCAAGGTTTGTGACTGACTTCTTCAACACCTCTAGTCTACAGGACCAAGGTTTGTGACTGACTTCTTCAACAACACCTCTAGTCTACAGGACCAAGGTTTGTGACTGACTACTTCAACAACACCTCTAGTCTACAGGACCAGGGTTTGTGACTGACTACTTCAACAACACCTCTAGTCTACAGGACCAAGGTTTGTGACTGACTACTTCAACACCTCTAGTCTAAAGGACCAAGGTTGTGACTGACTACTTCTTCAACACCTCTAGTCTACAGGACCAAGTTTGTGACTGACTACCTCAACAACACCTCTAGTCTACGACCAAGGTTTGTGACTGACTACTTTCAACACCTCTAGTCTACAGGACCAAGGTTTGTGACTGACTACTTCAACACCTCTAGTCTACAGGACCAAGGTTTGTGACTGACTACTTCAACACCTCTAGTCTACAGGACCAAGGTTTGTGACTGACTACTTCAACACCTAGGTTATGTCTGAAATGGCAGCCAATTCCCTATAGCCCATGGGTCTGGTGAATAGAGTGCCATTTGGGATTCACACAGTGTGAGGATGAGATGTCTCTTTCTAATATGCTCATTTGTAAATGATTTGCCTGACAGTGTGCGTCATTATAACTATAGATGTCCTAGCCCTGGACAGAGATGTAGTCKGTCATATGTTTGGGAAGCATGGTGGAATGTTGGCTGGGATTCTAGACCTGCAGTTTGGAATTTGGAATTGTCATGGTGCAGAGAGGTAGGAAASGCATTGTACTACTGATGAAGTCATGGATTGTACTATCACGGATTACAAAGGGAAACCCAGCCGCGAGCTGCCCAATGACTCGAACTTACCAGATGGACTAAATGCCTTCTAGGCTCACTTCGAGGCAAGCAACACTGAACCATGCATAGGAGCWCCAGCTGTTCTGGACAACTGTGTGATCACCAACTGTGTGATCACACTCTCCATAGCCGATGTGAATAAGACCTTTATTTATTTATATTTTTTATTTAACCTTTATTTAACTAGGCAAGTCAGTTAAGAACAAATTCTTATTTACAATGATGGCCTAGGAATAGTGGGTTAACTGCCTTGTTCAAGGGCAGACCAACAGAGTTTTACCTTGTCAGCTCTGGGATTCGATTTAGCAACCTTTCGMTTACTGGCCGAACCCTCTAACCACTAGGCTACCTGCCGCCTCCTTTAAACAGGTTACCATTCACAGATTACCAGGACGCATAAGCAACACTGAACCATGCATAAGAGCACCAGCTGTTCTGGACGACTGTGTGATCACGCTCTCAGTAGCCAAGCATGCGCTGACCAGCTGAGAAATATCTTCACTGACCCAGTCTGTAATACCTATATGTTTAAAGCAGACTACCATAGTCCCTGTGCTCAAGAACTCCAAGACAACCTGTCTAAATTACTTTCGCCCCGTAGCACTCACACCTGTAGCCATGAAATGCTTTGAATGTCTGGTCAGGGCTCATATCAACATCRTCATCCCAGACACATGGGACCCACTCCAATTTTCATACTGCCCCAACAGATCACACAGATGACACAATTTCTATTGCACTCCACACTYCCCTTTCCCACCTGGACAAGAGGAACACCTACGTGAGAATGCGGTTCATTGACTGCAGCTCAGCGTTCAACACCATAGTGCCCTCAAAGCTCATCACTAAGCTAAGGACACTGGGACTGAACACCTCCCTCTGCAGTTGGATCCTGGACTTCCTCTGCAGTGGGATTGGATCCTGGACTTCCTGACGGGCCACCCCAGGTGGTGAGGGTAGGCAACAATCATCCGCCACGCTGACTCTAAACACAGGGACCCCTCAGGGGTGCGTGCCTGTCCCCTCCTGTACTACCCTTGTTCACCCATGACTGTGCACGACTCCAACACCATCATTAAGTTTGCAGACGACACAACAGTGGTAGGCCTGATCACAGACGACAATGAGACAGCCTATAGAGAGGAGTCAGAGATCTGGCAGTGTGGTGCCAGGACAACAACCTCTTCCTCAACATCACCAAGACAAAATTGCTGATCGTGGACTATAGGAAACATATGGCCGAGGATGTCCCCATTCACATTGACGGGGCTGTA
>NW_019946933.1:56129-61129 GCF_002910315.2 Salvelinus sp. IW2-2015 | reverse complement strand
CTCTCTTCTCTCTTTCTCTCTTCTCTCTCTCTCTCTTTCTCTCTCCTCTTCTCTTCTTTCTCTCTCTTCACTCTTCCTCTCTTCTCTCTCTCTCTCTTCTCGTCTCTCTCTCTCTTTCTCTTCTCTTCACTCCTTTCTCTCTTCTCTCGCTCCCTCTCTCTCTCTTCTCGCTCTCTCTTTTTCTCTCTCGCTCTCTCTCTCAAACACACACATAACACACTCTCCCTCCTCTCTTCTCTCTCTTCTTGCTTTCCTCTCTCCCCCTCTCTTGTTCTCTCTCTCTCTCTCTCTCATTGAATTTTCAATTTCAATTCAAGGGCTTTATTGGCTTGGGAAACCATGTTTACATTGCCAAAGCAAGTGAATTTAGATAATAAACAAAAGCGCAATAAAACAATCAAATGAACAGTAAAGCATTACACTCACAGAAGTTCCAAAAAAATAAAGACATTTCATAAAATTCATATTATGTGCAAATAGTTCAAATCCAAAAAGGATTTTGGAAAAAAGAAAAATAAATAAGCATAAATATGGGTTGTATTTACAATGGTGTTGTTCTTCACTGGATTGCCTTTCTCCTTGTGGCAACAGGCTCACAAATCTTGCTGCGTCTGATGGCATAACTGTGGTATTTCAATAGATATGGGAGTTTATCAAAATTGATTTGGTTTTTAAATTCTTTGTGGATTCGTGTAATCTGAGGGAAATTTGTGTCTCTAATATGGTAAGATATTTTAGCAGGAGGTTAGGAAGTGCAGCTCAGTTTCCACCTCATTTTGTGGGCAGAGTGCACTAGCCTGTCTTCTCTTGAATCCAGGTCTGCCTACGGTGCCTTTCTCAATAGCAAGGGCTATGCTCACTGAGTCTGTACATAGTCAAAGCTTTCCTTAAGTTTGGGTCAGTCACAGTGGTCAGGTATTCTGTCACTCTGTGTACACTCTGTTTAGGGCCAAATAGCATTCTAGTTTGCTCAGTTTTTTTGTTAATTCTTTCCAATGTGTCAAGTAATTATCTTTTTGTTTTCTCATGATTTGCTTGGGTCTAATGTGTGTTGCTGTCCTGGGGCTCTGTGGGGTGTGTTTGTGAACAGAGCCCCAAGACCAGCTTGCTTCGGGGACTCTTTCTCCAGGTTCATCTCTCTGTAGGTGATGGCTTTGTTATGGAAGGTTTGGGAATCGCTTCATTTTAGGTGGGTGTAGAATGAATGGCTCTTTTCTGGGTTTTGATAACTTGCGCGGTATCGGCCTAAATTCTGCTCTGCATTATTTGTGTTTTACATTGTACATGGAGGATTGTAACGCTCGTCTTCCTCCTCGTCCGAGGAGGAGCAAGGATCGGACCAAAGTGCAGCGTAGTGTGAATACATAATGATTTATTAGCGAAAGACGAACACGAAGAACACTTGACAAAATACAAAATTAACAAAATGACTTGGAACAGACTGTACTTGAGAACATAAAACAAGAACGCACGAACAGGAAGGAAAACACGAACGAACGAAACAGTCCCGTGTGGCACAAACACTGACACAGGAACAATCACTCCACAAACAAACTGTGAGAAACAGTCTACCTTAATTATGGTTCTCAATCAGAGGAAACGTAAAACACCTGCCCCTGATTGAGAACCATATTCAGGCTAGTTGAATGAACCCAACATAGAAACACATAACATAGAATGCCCACCCAGCCAACGTCCTGACCAACTAAACAAAGACTAAACAAAGGAAATAGCGAAAGGAAATCTCTCTTTCTCTTTTTTAATTGATCATGTATATGTTTTTGCTGTGTTTATTGTAACGAGGTTCATCTGAGGAAGAAGGAGAGGACCAAGGTGCAGCGTGGTACGTGTTCATGATTTTTAATAACACTGAACACTAGAACAAAAAAAGAACAAAACGGAACAAACGAAACAGTCCTGTCTGGTGCAGACACCAAAACAGAAAACAACTACCCACAAAACACAAGGTGGAAAAAGGCTACCTAAGTATGGTTCTCAATCAGAGACAACGATAGACAGCTGCCTCTGATTGAGAAACCACACATAGAAATAGAAACATAGAACAAAAACATAGAATGCCCACCCCAACTCACGCCCTGACCAACCTTAATAGAGACATAAAAAGGATCTCTAAAGGTCAGGGCGTGTTCAGTTATAGAGCTCTCTCTGTCTCTCTCTCCTCTCTCTCTCTCTCTCTCCCTCTCTCTCTCTCTCTCTCTCTTCTCTCTTCTCTCTCTCTCTCTTCTCTCTCTCTCTGTCCTCTCTCTCTCTCTCTCTCTCTCACCCAGAGGGCCTCACATGGCGGTACAGATGTTGTTTTCGCGCTGTAATTCATTGTCTCATTAAACTACTGAGTTAGCTTACTGTCTCATATTTAGCGCTGTGTGATTAAATATGAACACACACACACACACACACACACACACATTTATAGTGCCATGTATGTTTAATCCGTTACCATAGTTTGAATTACACCGTACGGACCATATTACGCTACGGACCGAACAAAACACAAACGCTTCCCGTGGTCCTGGTCACGCTGTCCCGTTGATGAAAGATTTGTGTTGACTCGTCCGCCTCGCGCTAGACTAGGTACCACATTCCTAATGACTCCGTTTGATGACGTCAAGTCAAGCGTTACAAATGGAGGCGAAAATGAATCAGAATCATGAATCATGAATCAGCGTCTGAACTCATGGGAGTTCAGATAAGTTAACTCAACTGCCTAGTCAACAACTTTCAACGCGACAATTTGAGCGATATCATTGTTATGTCGAAGCCTACCCATAGGCTATACGTAATTTAGGTTAAATCCTCTCCAAATGTGTTATTATCAACTTCTTCGATATAAAATTAATATGTCACCCGGCCAACCGTTTGTAACATAGTCTATCAAGTTCTTATCCAACGCCAGCTGCGCGAATTGAATAGATAGATTTCAGCAGTTTGAGGCAACAAACGGTTTATGATGCGCTGTCCATGGTGCTAAAATCGTTTCTTCCGGTTCAGGACTTCAGTCGGAAACTGCGAATACATCAATCCMGTTAAAATGTCTTCTTCGGCTTATTAAACTCGTCTATTACACAGACTTCTTTGATGTGTTTGTGCACTTATCTATCTCCCTGTGTTGGGTTTGGAGTGGTGCGCGTGAGGTAGTGCCCAAAGGGGTGGAACGAAGCGAAGTTCCGTATCTCTCTCGTGAGCCAAGCTGCGTACGGGCAGACACAGCGCAATACGCTTACCAGAGAAGGACATACATTTCGTGCTGTTTGTAGCCTGCTGTTTTCTGTTAACGGACTAAATCGCCGTTGTTTTACAGGGTAGGGACAGTTCCCCAGTAGACTACCGGACGAGAGATGAATCAAGCTGCGCGAGGGACTTTGCTGCTCCTCGTCTTTGTGTTGATAATGCAAGGTAAGCTACTTCAATAACTAAACGACAGTGTTGTGGAATTCAATTGTTTGTTGTATTTTGGTTCGTTTTTATAATAAGCAATATGCATTTCAACCTTTCCTTGTTTTTGAAGAGAAAGTGATAGAGGCAGAAGATGCTGTTGTGTTTACACCATCATTCACTTGCGATTAATCTTTTGTATCTTGTTTTTCACACTCCATCTCAACTCAGCATCTATATCTCTGACAATACAGGCCTACATCAAACTCCCCCTCCTGCAGATTCTTCCAGTTGACCTGTCTACTTTTGAACCTAGCATATTTTATCGCCACCCCTTGTGCTGTTGGTATCATCATCCAGTGTGCATCTAGCCATCGCTATTAGTACTCATTGTAGTGCAGATAGTCATCCATACTGTATAGTATGTTCTTCACAAGTGTACTTTCATGTCGGTGCTGTACACACTTCTCATGCGCTACTCCACCCGACCTCCATACTATACCTACACCCGCATATATATCATACTCATTGGTCTCTTCTACTCTTGCGACTCTGCGTTTTTTCAGATCTGTGTGCGTGCTACATGTTTCGCACAGTTTTCAGGGCATTATATCTCACTACTCACGCTTCTAACAATAGTGTCTCACGTGATTGTTAATATCAGTGACATGATTGTATTGCTCAGGTTATTATGATCACATATCAGTGAGCTACGACACTTTTATCTCATACCTGCAGTATGTTGGCAATCTGCAGAGTTAGCTCCAGGTATGTTAGACTTCAGTTTCCTAGCGATATCCTCTGGAACTGTTTCCTCACGCATACGTATCCTGCTCCCTTGGAAACAGAGTCGATAGGCGACCAGTCCCGTATATGGAAGTCGACTTGAGAGGCTCTCTCGCTCGATACAGGCTTGTTTTGGCGCGAGACCTCATCATCTTGCAACCCATGCCTCGATACGCGTTTTACACAGTGTATAGTAAAGGCAGATCAGACTCGAATTCCATTAGATGCATCAGTATATAGTGAAGTCACCTATAAAATACTAGTGAGTAAAGAAGCGTCTTAAAAAAGTAAATTCGTGTGCATTCTTAAATATAATTTTATCATCTAAAAAAGTTTATCACCATTCATTAAGTACCACTGAGAATACCTGTGTCCAAATAATATACTTTAAGTGTCATTTCAAATCTTCTAATGTAGCACAAAACCCACAGACGGCAAAGCAGACGGATAGCCAGGGAACTCCAAACACCAAATGGATGCATGAGAGTTTTACATGGAGATACCCCCAAGATAGGAAGCGTAGGGAAGAACAAAGGATGTCTCCTTCATCACAGATATACAGTTCCGGTTGAAATCATAAAGATAATTTCACTTCCTTACGATCCACTGTAACTATAATTTCGATCAACAAAAGTACAACTCGGACATATTACTTTCCTGACGTGTCAGCGCAGTAAATGTACATTCGTCAACACATGCAATTTTAATTCTGTATTTCAGCAATTTTATTAAGGACATATTTATACGAAATTCGGCCTTTAGATACGGTATGTCACTATGACAGTTCACCGTTTCCAAGTGAAGTACACCCGACTTGCGAC
>NW_019946933.1:43304-49654 GCF_002910315.2 Salvelinus sp. IW2-2015 | reverse complement strand
TCCAAATTCAAACTACAGAAATATAAATATTTAACATTCATATAAATACAAGTGTAATACATCAAAATAAAGCTTAACTTCTTGTTAATTTAGCCGCTGTGTCAGATTTCAGCTCTGCAATTTCACCGGATGTTGTCAAATCTATCCCGCTAATGGGATTCGAGCGTTAAGGGATTCCTAATGCTGTTTAATTAACAAATAATTAAAGAGCAGCAGTAAATAACAATAGCAGGGCTTTATACAGGGGGTACCAGTACAGAGTCAATGTGTCTAGGTGCTGGGGGCACCGGTGTCGAGGTAATTGAGGTAATTATGTACATGCAGGTAAGGTTATTATAGTGGCTATRCATAGATAATAACAGAGAGTAGCAGCACAGTATGGGGGGGAGCAAACAGTCTGGGTAGCCTTTTGATTAGCTGTTCAGCAGTCTTATGGCTAGGGGGTAGCAGCTGTTTAGAAGACTCTTGGACCAAGACTTGGCGCTCCGGTACCGCTTACCGTGCGGGAGCAGAGAGAACAGTCTATGACTAGGGTGGCTGAAGTCTTTGAACATTTTTTGGGCCTTCCTCTGACACCGCCTGGTACAGAGGTCCTGGATGGCAGGAAGCTTGGCCCCAGTGATGTACTGGGCCGTACGCACTACTCTCTGTAGTGCCTTGCGGTCAGAGGCCGAGCAGTTGCCATACCAGGCAGTGATGCAACCCGTCAGGATGCTTTCGATGGTGCAGCTGTAAAACCTTTTAAAGATTTGAGGACCCATGCCAAATCTTTTCAGTCTCCTGAGGGGGAATAGGTTTGTTTGTGCCATCTTCACGACTGTCTTGGTGTGCTTGGACCATGTTAATTTGTTGGTGATGTGGACATTCTATACGATTCTGTGATTCCAACTTTGTGGCAACGGTTTGGGGGTGGCCCTTTCCTGTTTCAGCATGACAATGCCCCTGTGTACAGAGAGAGGTTCATATAGAAATGCTTTGTTGAGATCGGTGTGGAAGAACTTGACTGGCCTGCACAGAGCCCTGACCTCAACCCCATCAACAACTTTGGGATGAATTGGAACACCGACTGCGAGCCAGGCCTAATCGCCCAACATCAGTGCCCAACCTCACTAATGCTATTTGTGGCTGAATGGAAGCAAGTCCCYGCAGCAATGTTCCAATATCTAATGGAAAGCCTTCCCAGAAGAGTGGAGGCTGTTATAGCAGCAAATGGGGGACCAAATCCATATTAATGCCCATGATTTTGAAATGAGATATTTAACAAGCATGTGCCTACGTACTTTTGGTCATGTAGTGTATGTTTACATTGTCAAAGAAAATGGAATATACAATAAAAAAAGGGAAATAAACAATCAGTAAACATTCCATTCACAAAAGTTTTTAAAGAATATAGACATTTCAAATGTTGTATTATGTATTATGACTATGTACAGTGTTGTAACAATGTCAAATAGTTGAAGTGTGAAAGGGAAAATAAATAAACAGATAAATATAGGTTGTATTTACAATGTTGGTTGTGCTCCACTGCTCTTCCTCTCTCTGTCTCTCTGGTCTGCTCGTCTCTTGTCTCTCTGTCTCTCTGGTCTCTCTTGTTCTCTGTCTCTCTCTCTGCTCTTCTGTCTTTCTGTCTCTGTCTCTCTCTCTCTCTGTCTCTCTGTCTCTGTCCTCTCTGCTCTCTGTCTCTCTGTCTCTTCTCTCTGTCTCTCTCTCTGTCTCTCTGTCTTCTCTCTCTCCTGTCTCCTCTCTCTCTCTGTCTCTCTGTCTCTCTGTCTCTGTCTCTCTGTCTCCTCTCTCTGTCTCTCTGTCTCTCTCTCTGTCTCTCTCTCTGTCTCTCTGTCTCTCTCTCTCTCTCTCTGTTCTCTGTCTCTTCTCTCTGTCTCTCTCTCTGTCTCTCTCTCTGTCTCTCTCTCTGTCTCTCTGTCTCTCTCTCTGGTCTCTCTCTCTGTCTCTCTCTCCTGTCTTCTGTCTCTGCTCTCTCTCTCTCTGTCTCTCTCTCTGTCTCTCTGTTCTCTCTCTCTGTGTCTCTCTCTGTCTCTCTGTCTCTCTCTCTGTCCTGTCCTGCTCTCTGTCTCTCTCTCTGTCTCTCTCTCGTCTCTCTCCTTTCTCTCTTCGTGTCTCTCTCTGTCTCTCTCCTCTGGGTCTTCGCTGCTGTCTGCTACACATCATTCTAGTAAACATGTATCTAACTCCAGTACTGCTCCATTACAAGACCTGTAGCCTGTGGCTATAACGGTTTCTCTCTCTCTCTCTCTGTGTGTGTGTGTGTGTGTGTGTGTGTGTGTGGAGTTAGCATTAGTTTGTCTGTCAATCATTTACCTACTCCTCCTCTCTCTCTGCATCTGCATGAATGTTGATGCAGGTCACTGAACTGAGCTGCTGCATGTATCATGTATGTCCCCTTATGTTGATAAGGGAAGGGTCACTATAACATGCAGGGCTATAGAGGGATGGTATGTACTAGTCAATGTAGGCTCGAGGGGACTCCTAGGTAGGTACACTATAGCTCATCTCTTGGCAGTACACTGTAGACTACTTTATCACTGACCTCAACCCAAAGTCTCTCAGAGCGTTCACAGTCAGCCACTGACACCCCTATCAAATCACAGCAAAATCACAGTCTACTTGAACATAGCAGTACTTAATCATGAGGCATCAAACCAAAGGAACTGAGTAACATTAAGAAATGCTATAGATGAGAAGGAATGCAGTTTGGAAACCTACCAAAAAACAATTAGGCAACACCAAATTCAATCCCTTTTAGACAATTTCCGGGTAAAATGTTCCACTGCAAGTGAAGGTGTAAACTTGGCAGTAGAAAATCTTAACAGTGGTATTTGACCTCTCAGCTTCCCTATCAAATCTAAAAATCTTCAAATAGAAAACCGAGAAAATGAACAACAATGACAAATGGTTTGATGAAGAATGCAAAAATCTAAGAAAGAAATTGAGAAACCTGTCCAACCAAAAACATAGAGACCCGGAAAACCTGAGTCTACGCCTTCACTATGGTGAATCACTAAAACAATACAGAAATACACTACGAGAAAAAGAAGGAACAGCACGTCAGAAATCAGCTCAATGTAATTGAAGAATCCATAGACTCTAACCACTTCTGGGAAATTGGAAAACATAAACAAACAACACACGAAGAATTATCTATCCAAAATGGAGTTGTATGGGTAAACCACTTCTCCAATCTTTTTGGCTCCATAACAAAGAATAAAGAGCAAAAACATATACACAATCAAAATACAAATCTTAGAATCAACTATTAAAGACTACCAGACCCATGGATTCTCCAATTACTTGAATGACTACACGACAAAATAAAAACCCTCCAACCCAAAAAGGCTGTGGGTGTTGATGGTATCCTTAATGAAATGATAATATATACAGACAACAAATTCCAATTGGCTATACTAAAACTCTTTAACATCATCCTCAGCTCTGGCATCTTCCCCAATATTTGGAACCAGGACTGATCACCCAATCCACAAAGAGTGGAGACAAATTTGACCCAATAACTACCGTGGATATGCGTCAACAGCAACCTTGGGAATCCTCTGATTTCATTAACAGCAGACTCGTACATTTCCTCAATGAAAACAATGTACTGAGGCAAATGTCAAATTGGCTTTTTACCAAATTACCGTAACACAGACCATGTATTCCCCTGCACACCCTAATTGACACCAAACAAACCAAAACAAAGGCAAAGTCTTCTCATGCTTTGTTGATTTCAAAAAAGCCTTCGACTCAATTTGGATGAGGGTCTGCTATACAAATTGATGGAAGGTGGTGTTGGGGTAAAACTACGACATTATAAAATCCATGTAACAAACAACAAGTGTGTGGTTAAAATTGGCAAAAACACACACTCTTCTCACACAGGGCCGTGGGTGAGACAGGGATGCAGCTTAAGCCCCACCCTCTTAACATATATTCAACGAATTGGCGGGGCACTAGAAAAGTCTGCAGCACCACTCACCTACTAGAATCTAAAGTAAATGTCTACTGTTTGCTGATGATCTGGTGCTTCTGTCCCAACCAAGGAGGGCTGCAGCAGCACCTAGATCTTCTGCACAGATTCTGCACAGACCTGGGCCCTGACAGTAAATCTCAGTAAGACCAAAATAATGGTGTTCCAAAAAAGGTCCAGTCGCCAGGACCACAAATACAAATTCCATCTAGACACCTTGCCCTAAGCACACAAAAACTATACATACCTCGGCTAAACATCAGCCACACAGTAACTTCCACAAGCTGTGAAGATCTGAGAGACAAGGCAAGAAGGGTGGCATTCTATCCATCAAAAGGACATAAAATTCAACATACAATTAGGATCTGGCTAAAAATACTTGAATCAGTCATAGAGCCATTGCCCTTTTGGTTGTGAGGTTGGGGTCCGCTCACCAACCAAGATTTCACAAAATGGGACAAACCCAAATTGAGACTCTTCATGCAGAATTCTGCAAAAATATCCTCCGTGTAAACGTAGAACACCAAAAATGCATGAGAGCAGAATAGGCCAGTACCATAATTTCAAAATCCAGAAAAGAGCCATTCAATTCTAAACCACTAAATGAAGCGATTCCCAAACCTTCCATAACAAGGCCATCACCTACAGAGAGATGAACCTGGAGAAGAGTCCCTAAGCAAGCTGGTCCTGGGGCTCTGTGGGTGTGGAACACAGAGCCCAGGACAGCAGCACAATTAGACCCAAGCAATCATGAGAAAACAAAAGATAATTACTTGACACATTGAATGAATTAACAAAAATCTGAGCGAACTAGAAGGCTATTTGGCCTAAACAGAGAGTACACAGTGCAGAATACCTGACCACTGTGACTGACCCAAACTTAAGGAAAGCTTTGACTATGTACAGACTCAGTGAGCATAGCCTGCTATTGAGAAAGGCCGCCGAGGCAGACTGGCTCTCAAGAGAAGACAGGCTATGTGCACACTGCCCACAAAATGAGGTGAAACTGAGCTGCACTTCCTAACCTCCTGCCCAATGTATGACCATATTAGAGACCACATATTTCCTCAGATTACACAGATCCACAAAGAATTGAGAAACAAACCCAATTTTGATAAACTCCCATATCTACGGGGTGAAATTCCACAGTGTGCCATCACAGCAGCAATTTTGTGACCTGTTGCCACAAGAAAGGGGCAACCAGTGAGAACACCACCATTGTAAAATACAACCATATTTATGCTTATTTATTTTCCCTTGTGTACTTTAACCATTTGTAACATTGTTACAACACTGTATATATAATAATATGACATTTATTGTTTTGAAACTGTCTGTATGTGTAATTTTACTGTTGATTTTATTGTTTATTTCACTTTTGTATATTATCTACCTCACTTGCTTGGCAATGTTAAACATGTTTCCCATGCCAAATAAGCCCCTTGAATTTGAATTGAATTGGTTTGTGTGTGTGTGTGTGTGTCACGGCTCCATGTCCCATGTTGATGAGGTCATGACCACATACAGAGGACTGATAAAGGTGGTTGGAGACAGCTGATGTCTGTGTGTTGATCCTGTGGAGTTATTAGCCACTTTCCTAATCAAGCCGGATGGGAAGAGAGTTGATGTATAACAGAATCCTCAGGGTAGACGCCTGCTGTCGTCTGGGAATGTCACTCTGTGCTCTCTTCGCCCGTCTCATTTAAATTACATTCTATTGGAGGTTAAAGGTCATGTGTGGTCTTGTGATTGGCTCTTTTATTGGTTCTGAAATGAGTCTATCCCACGTGGCCCCTATTCCCTGTGTAGTGCACTACTCTATACGCCCTGGTAAAGAGTAGTGGCACTACCCTATAGACCCGGCCTGGTCAAAAGTAGTGCCTATACCCTATAGACCCGCCTGGTCAAAAGGTAGTGGTCAAAGTCAGCACTACCCTATAGGGACGCCATTTTGGAAAGTACGGCACTCCTGCCTGTCTAGACCCATTGATGGTTGAATAATCAACATTTATTTCAAGGTGTGTATATAATCACATTTTATTTCAAGGTGTGGTGATATAAAGTCACATTATTCAGGTGTGGTGATATAAATCACCATTTTTTTCAAGGTGTGTGATATAAATCACATTTATTTCATTTATTCGTGCAATGGTTGTGTGATATAATATACCAATTTTATCCATTTATTTCAAGGGTGTGGTGATATACATCCTGCAGTATCATAATGTTTCAAAATATCACTTTATTCAGTTTATTTCTTACACACATACAAACACAGAAGGTCTATGTCATACCACACACACCCCACAACACACAGTGCCTGGGGAGGTTGGGCATGTGTAGCCATGCTGGAGAAGAGGAAGCAGTCCAT
>NW_019946933.1:29169-40647 GCF_002910315.2 Salvelinus sp. IW2-2015 | reverse complement strand
CCTCTTGTTGTAGGAGACTGGTATATTCTACTGTATAGAAACTGTCATCTTGTTATAGGAGACGTGGTTATATTCTACTGGATATAGCAACTTGTCATCTTGTTATAGGAGACGTGGTATATCTACTGGTATAGTAACGGCATTCTTGTTGTAGGGACGTGGTATATTTCTACTGGTGTAGAAACTGTCCTCTGTTGTTATAGGAGACGTGGTATATTTACTGTGTATAGAAACTGTCAATCCTTGTTATAGGAGACGTGGTATATTTCTTACTGGTGTAGAAACTGTCATCGTGTTGTGGAGACGTGGTATTATTCGTACTGTGTAGAAACTGTCCTCTTTTGTAGGAGACGTGGTTATATTCTACTGTGTAGAAACTGCCATCTTGTTGTAGGAGACGTGGTATATTCTTACTGGTAAGAAACTGTCATCGTGTTGTAGGAGACGGCGTTTATATTCTCTGCGTATATAGAAATGTCATTCGATGTTGTAGGAGACTGGTATTATTCTACTGTGTATAGAAACTCTATGTATTATCCTATGGGACAACACCTTGAAAGTTTGTGTGTGTGTGTGCTGGTGTGTGTGTGTGTCATGTGTGTGTGTGTGTGTGTGTGTGTGTGTGTGTGTGTGTGTGTGGGTGTGTGTGTGTGTTTTGTGTGTGTGTGTGTGTGTGTGTGTGTGTTATATATATTATATATATTTATATTATATTAATATATATATATTATATACATGGTATTCTGCATCCCATACATTGAGTCTTCCTGAAGGTTTACTTTCCTTTACAGGGTAAGCAGGCTCAGTTCTACGGAGAACATTGTGGAAGGTGATCCTGCCAAGGCCAGACTACTTCGCTGTGGGATACTACGGAGTGGGCTTCCCTTCCTTCCTCAGGGTAAGTAGTTCCTGCGTCCTACACACACCACGCGCACACCAACGCGCACACCAACGCACACACGGTTCATAGTTCTGCAGCCAGTCTCAGTGAGAGAGTTAACAGTACAATACATTACCACAGCCAGTAGAGTCCCTGCCTCAGCCGTGTCTCAGTGAGAGAGTTAACAGTACAAATACATTACCACAGCCAGTAGAGTCCCCTGCCTCAGCCGTGTCTCAGTGAGAGCGTTACAGTACAATACATACCACAGCCAGTAGAGTCCCCTGCCTCAGCCGTGTCTCAGTGAGAGAGTTAACAGTACAATACATTCCACAGCCAGTTAGAGTCCCCTGCCTCAGCCGTGTCTCAGTGAGAGAGTTAACAGTACAAATACATTACCACAGGCAGAGAGTCCCCTGCCTCAGCCGTGTCTCAGTGAGAGAGTTAACATACAACACATTTACCACAGCCAGTAGAGTCCCCTGCCTCAGCCGGGTCTCAGTGAGAGAGTTAACAGACAATACATTACCACAGCCAGTAGAGTCCCCTGCCTCACAATGCAGAAGCCCGGTTAGCCAATGTGCGGGAGCACTGGTTAGTCGGCCCAATTGAGGTAGTATGTACATGAATGTATAGTTAAAGTGACTATGCGTTACATGATAAAAAGAGAGGAGCAGCAGCGTAAAAATGTCCATGGTAATTGAAAGGTGGATAGAGTTGGAGCTAATTGATCAGCGTCTGGGGTCACTGGCGGCTGGTGGTTTTCTCCACGGTGTTGATGGAGGAAAGTTGTGTCACTGTTCTGATAATCGCTCTTCTATTTTCCCCAAGACTGTAATTCATTTCCTCGTAGTTTAGAGCTCTCTCCCCGCGGGGAGACTTTGGTGTTCGGTCACGACGTCGTCCTCTTTCCAGAACATCTGTAGGACGCTTCCTTTCAGGAAGCACGTCTGATCCATTTTGGCTGTTGAAGACCGTGTTCCAAGTCTCCCCTCTAAACCCGTTCTCCTCTAGCAGGGCAGAAGCATCCATTACAGATAGAACAGCCTGGTGCTTCCTTGTCTGTCTGCCTGTCTAAAAGACCTTTATAGACTGGCGTCTTCTATGGCCACCAGTCCTGTCTTTGATTCTATTATCAGCCTGTCTGGAGGACAGAGAGAGTGATGTGTGCTTCTGGGTAGGTTGTCTATTGACCAGCTCATGTCTACTGCTAGACTACCTCATAGACTTCTCTACATCCTGTCTACTGTAGACTACCTCATAGACTTCTACCATCCTGTCTGACTGTAGAACTACCTCATATACTTCTCTACATCCTGTCTACTGTACATTACATTTACATTTAGGTCATTTAGCTGACGCTTTATCCAGAGCGACTTACAAATTGGAAAGTTCATACATATTCATCCTGGTCCCCCCGTGGGGAATGAACCCAACAACCCTGGCGTTGCAAGCCGCCATGCATCTACCAACTGAGCCACACGGGACTGTGAGACTACCTCAATAGACTTCTATTCTACATCCGTGTCTACTGTAGACTACCTCATATACTTCTTACATCCTGTGTACTGTAAGATACCTCATTATCTCACATCCTGTGTAACTGTGACTACCTCATAGACTTCTCTACATCCTGTTTACCGTAGACTACCTCATAGACTTCTCTACATCCTGTTTACTGTAGACTACTTCATAGACTTCTCTACATCCTGTCTACTGTAGACTACCTCATAGACTTCTCTACATCCTGTCTACTGTAGACTACTTCATAGACTTCTCTACATCCTGTGTACGTGTAGACTACCTCAAAGACTTCTCTACAATCCTGTCTACTTGTAGACTACCTCATAGACTTCTCTACATCCTGTCTACCGTAGACTACCTCATAAGACTTCTCTACATCCGGTCTACTGTAGACTACTCCTTGGAGCTAAGGATTCACTTCACGTCTGCTAGAGAAAGGGGGAAGTCGTGAGAAATAAATGACTTCTCATATCTAATTCAGTGAGATGAAAACTTCAGCTTATTAGTATCAGCCCAGAAGTTATCATTACAGATCAGATACTGGAACAAGACGGTGTCCCAAATGGAAACCTTTCACTATATAGTGCACTTATTTTTGACCAGCAATCCAATGGGCTTATTCAAAAGTAGTGCACTATAGAGGGAAACAGGCCTGTGATTTTGGGACACGGTAAATATGCTGTGCAGTTTTTAAAGGGGACAATGTTCTTTCCCCCCCCCTAAAAAAAAAATGCAATTTACCACGGAGCATTAATCTTGTAAGCGCTGGAGAGAGTGTTTTACTTAATAGCTGCACAACAACATTAACTAAACTAGATTATTATTGCCAGCTAAAGTGGGTTATGTTGTTTGTGCCCTGGTCTCTACTGATCTCCAGTAAATCACTGATGTTCTACACCAGATAGTCTTTTGTCCCTCTCGCTGCCCTAATTGGACTAGGGATGATAGCCTGTAACCCTCTCACTGTCCTATTGGACTAGGGATGATAGCATTTATCCCTCTCACTGTCCTGTTTGGACTAGGGATGATAGCCTTTATCCCTCTCACTGTCCTATTGGACTGGATTTAGCCTTTATCCCTCTCACTGTCCTATTGGACTAGGGATGATAGCCTTTAACCCTCTCACTGTCCTATTGGACTAGGAGTGATAGCCTTTATCCCTCACTGTCCTATTGGACTAGGGATGATACGCCTTTATCCCTCTCACTGTCCTATTGGACTAGGGATGATAGCCTTTATCCCTCTCACTGTCCTATTGGACTAGGGATGATAGTCTGTTATACCTCTCACTGTCCTATTGGACTAGGGATGATAGCATTTATCCCTCTCACTGTCCTATTGGACTAGGGATGATAGCATTTATCCTCTCACTGTCCTATTGGACTAGGATGATAGCATTTATCCCTCTCACTGTCCTTATTGGACTAGGGATGATAGCTTTATCCCTCTCGCTGTCCTATTGGACTAGGGATGATAGTCTTTATCCCTCTCACTGTCCTATTGGACTAGGGATGATAGTCTTTATCCCTCTCACTGTCCTATTGGACTAGGGATGATATCATTTATCCCTCTCACTGTCCTATTGGACTAGGGTGATAGTCTTTATCCCTCTCACTGTCCTATTGGACTAGGATGATATCATTTATCCCTCTCACTTTCCTATTGGACTAGGGATGATAGTCTTTATCCCTCTCGCCTGTCCTATTGGACTAGGGATGATAGTATTTATCCCTCTCACTGTCCTATTGGACTAGGGATGATAGTCTTTACCCTCTCACTGTCCTATTGGACTAGGGATGATAGTCTCTTTATACCTCTCACTGTCCTATTGGACTAGGAATGATATCATTTATCCCTCTCACTGTCCTATTGGACTAGGATGATAGCCTTTATCCCTCTCACTGTCCTATTGGACTAGGAATGATATCCTTTATCCCTCTCACTGTCCTATTGGACTAGGGATGATAGTCTTTATCCCTTTCACTGTCCTATTGGACTAGGGATGATAGTATTTATCCATCTCACTGTCCTATTGGACTAGGGATGATATCCTTTATCCCTCTCACTGTCCTATTGGACTAGGGATGATAGTCTTTATCCCTCTCACTGTCCTTCTGGGACTAGGGATGATAGTCTTTATACGTCTCACTGTCATTGGACTAGGATGATAGTCTTTATACGTCTCACTGTCCTATTGGACTAGGGATGATAGTCTTTATCCCTCTCGCTGTCCTATTGGACTAGTGATAGTCTTTATCCCTCTCACTGTCTTATGACTAGGGATGATAGTCTTTGTCCCTCTCACTGTCCTATTGGACTAGGGATGATAGTCTTTATCCCTCTCACGTCCTATTGCGACTAGGGATGATAGTCTTTATCCCTTTCACTTTCCTATTGGACTGGGATGATAGTATTTATCATCTCACTGTCCTATTGGACTAGGGATGATATCTTTATCCCTCTCACTGTCCTATTGGACTAGGGATGATATTCTTTATCCCTCTCACTGTCCTTCTGGACTAGGGATGATAGTCTTTATACGTCTCACTGTCCAATGGACTAGGGATGATAGTCTTTATACCTCACTGTCCTATTGGACTAGGGATGATAGTCTTTATCCCTCTCACTGTCCTATTGGACTAGGGATGATAGTCTTTACCCTCTCGCTGTCCTATTGGACTAGGGATGATAGTCTTTATCCCTCTCGCTGTCCTATTGGACTAGGGATGATAGTCTTTATCCCTCTCACTGTCTTATTGGACTAGGGATGATAGTCTTTATCCCTCTCGCTTGTCCTATTGGACTAGGGATGATAGTCTTTATCCCTCTCGCTGTCCTATTGGACTAGGGATGATAGCTTTACCCTCTCGCTGTCCTATTGGACTAGGGTATGATAGTCTTTATCCCTCTCGCTGTCCTATTGGACTAGGGATGATAGTCTTTATCCTCTCACTGTCTTATTGGACTAGGATGATAGTCTTTATCCTCTCGCTGTCTTATTGGACTAGGGATGATAGTCTTATCCCTCTCACTGTCCTATTGGACTAGGGATGATAGTCTTTATCCCTCTCACTGTCCTATTGGACTAGGGATGATAGTCTTTGTCCCTCTCACTGTCCTATTGGACTAGGGATGATAGTCTTTATCCCTCTCACTGTCCTATTGACTAGGGATGATAGTCTTTATCCCTCTCACTGTCCTATTGGACTAGGGATGATAGTCTTTATCCCTCTCACTGTCCTATTGGACTAGGGATGATAGTCTTTGTCCCTCTCACTGTCCTATTGGACTAGGGATGATAGCCTTTAACCCTCTCACTGTCCTATTGGACTAGGGATGATAGTCTTTATTCCTCTCACATTGTCCTATGGCGTCAGGTAGCCTAGTGGTTAGAGCGTTGGACTTGTAACCGAAAGGTTGCAAGATCAAATCCCTGAGCTGAAGGTAAAAATCTGTCATTCTGCCCACTKTTCCTAAGCCGTCATTGTAAATATGAATTTGTTCTTAACTGACTTGCCTAGTTAAATAAAGGTTAAATAAAAAATATATATAAATAGTGGACCAGAGCCTTCAAAAGTAGTGCACTACTTATGGCGAGAGCCTWCAAAAGTAGTGCACTAATAAGGGGAAAGGGTGTAATTTGGAATGCGCCTGAGTGTGAAGAAGTGTGGACTTCATTCAGAATCTATATTATAAAATAATGAACACTTAATGTAATATCAATCATGGCCTCTCTGCACGAATCGTTAGGGAAGTGTTCATCGGAGGCTAATTGAGACACTTTGTGTTTGCAGTGTTTTTAGTTTCTTCTTCATGTTGCTGTTTGTATGTCAGTATCTCCCTGCCTCTGGGGGGAAAAAAGTCAATTATATTGAAGATATCACTGCATCCAATGAAGGCACTTAGCTTCTCTCCTTCCTTAAAGAATACATCGTAAACGCTGCTGCTTAATTCAGCTGATTATGATGTATTATATCTAATGTGAAAGGCATTGGGATATTCTCTTATTTAAAAAACTGAACACATTCACACGTGGGAAAAGCGGCATTTCGGGATATCGTCATTGGCTTTGATACTCTGATTGGTTAGAGACGAACCAATCGCTGACGAATGGATCAGCAGAAAGGACTTCTGGGAAGGCAGTCTGACTGAATGGATCAACAGAAAGGACTTCTGGGAAGGCAGTCTGACTGAATGGGTCAACAGAAAGGACTTCTGGGAAGGCAGTCTGACTGAATGGATCAACAGGAAGGACTTCTGGGAAGGCAGTCTGACTGAATGATCTAGCGATCGGTACAGCAGGGTTATTAAATGACGTACTTCACTCCTCCATCTTTCTCTGACTTGTGTTCCGTCTGTTCCTGTAAAGCTGCTGTGTTCTGTTTATCTCATCGGCTCAACGGACCTGTTCAGGCTTTTCCAAAAGTTGTCTAAAAATATTTATCAAACTGTGTTCCAACACTTTCAAATATAAGCTGTCGCGTTCTGTCATTCCGAGTTCCGAGTTCTCTCAGACGTGGRYTGTGTCCCAAATAGTACCGTATTCCCTATAGAGTGCACTCATTTTTAACAGGTTCCATAGGGCTCTAGTCAAAAGTAGTGCACTACATAGGGAATAGGGTGACAATTGGGACACTGTATAGCTTCTGAGTTTACTGACTGGGATAAACAAACAAAGTTTCCTCATCTCATACATTTTCAGGTACATTCTGTCCTCTCCCCTTCAAACGKTWTTKTAGTTTCTACACACTCCTGTGACCTAAGATGACTGCCKTGTCAGCTTAAKCAYCGATTTAGCCTTGTCATGTCCTTTACGTTCTTGGATCATTGACTKTCATGGATCATTGCTAAGATCATCGTTGATTGAAATGGTTGATTGAAATTTCTCCAGTATGTTTTATCCTAGTCTCCATCRCTAACAAACAKACTTTGTATTAGTATTCCCATCATGCATTTGGAGATATTTGGATTCCGTTTATGGCCCCATAAACCCCTCTGCCGACAGCATGTTTAAATAATCTATGAATTTCGTTCTCGATGCTGTTTGATTTTGTTTTCTTCTTTTCATTGACTTCGTCATGACACTAGTTTCTTGGCCGTCTGTGTTTCCATTCACACAAATAGTAATGAATTATTGACGAGCCGAAGTACGAGAACCATTTTCTGTTTCTGCTTCTTCACCCCTTCTGTGATGTCCTTTCTCTGTCAGAATGTGCATTCTGGTAGCTGAGTAATGAGTATCATGACACTGAGAGGAACACACACACACACACACACACACCCTGCTAGAATGGGGCGGCAGGTAGCCTAGCAATTAGAGCGTTGGCCCAGTAACCGAAAGGTCGCGGGTTCGAATACCCAATCCGACAAGGTGAAAAACATGTGCTGTGTCCTTGAGCAAGGCACTTCACCCTAATTGCTCCAGGGGCTGTAAGGTAGACCGTCATTGTTAATAAGAATTTGTTCTTAACTGACTTGCCTAGTTAAATACACATGTTTAAAGGTACAGTGTGTGTTATAGAAGCTCAATCTGAGTTCCCACATGAAATGACCAGCGATATCCTGGTTCTACCAAGGTGTCCCTGACCAGAGATATCCTGGTTCTACCACGGTGTTCCTGACCAGCGATATCCTGGTTCTACAACGGTATTCCTGACTAGCGATATCCTGGTTCCACCACGGTGTTCCTGACCAGCGTATACCTGGTTCTACCACGGTGTTCCTGACCAGAGATATCCTGGTTCCACCACGGTGTTCTGACCAGCGATATCATGGTTCTACCACGGTGTTCCTGACCAGCGATATCCTGGTTCTACCACGGGTTCCTGACCAGAGATATCCTGTTCTACCACGGTGTTCCTGACCAGCGATATCCTGGTTCTACCACGGTGTTCCTGACCAGCGTATCCTGGTTCTACCACGGTGTTCCTGACCAGAGATATCCTGGTTCTACCACGGTGTTCCTGACCAGAGATATCCTGGTTCTACCACGGTGTTCCTGACCAGCGATATCCTGGTTCTACCACGGTGTTCCTGACCAGCGATATCCTGGTTCTACCACGGTGTTCCTGACCAGAGATATCCTGGTTCTACCACGGTGTTCCTGACCAGAGATATCCTGGTTCTACCACGGTGTTCCTGACCAGCGATATCCTGGTTCTACCACGGTGTTCCTGACACGATATCCTGGTTCTACCACGGTGTTCCTGACCAGCGATATCCTGGTTCTACCACGGTGTTCCTGACCAGCGATATCCTGGTTCTACCACGGTGTTCCTGACCAGAGATATCCTGTTCTACCACGGTGTTCCTGACCAGAGATATCCTGGTTCTACCACGGTGTTCCTGACCAGCGATATCCTGGTTCTACCACGGTGTTCCTGACCAGCGATATCCTGGTTCTACCACGGTGTTCCTGACCAGAGATTCCTGGTTCTACCACGGTGTTCCTGACCAGAGATATCCTGGTTCTACCACGGTTCCTACCAGCGATATCGTAACCGGTTCCTGACCAGCGATATCCTGGTTCTACCACGGTGTTCCTGACCAGCGATATCCTGGTTCTACCACGGTGTTCCTGACCAGCGATATCCTGGTTCTACGACGATTGGCGGCAGATTTTCATGCCTACCCACACAGCCTACCCCCACATATGTTCAAAAAGTCAATATCCACACTTTTGATAGTTTTGTCACCAAAAGTGTGCGTTGAATAGCAAATGTGCCTATTCTGGTCTTGGCAGGAGTGCTCTAGCCAACAGTTAGTAGACTCTGTGGGTAGGCTGTGGTGGTAGGCTGTGTGGTGTAGGCGGTGGGGTAGGCTGTGTGGGTAGGCTGGTGGGGTAGGTGTGTGGGGTAGGTTCGTGTGGTAGGCTGTGGGTAGCTGTGGGGTAGTCTGTGTGGTAGCCTGTGTGGGTAGGCTGTGGGGGTAGACTGTGCGGGGTAGGCTGCGGGTAGTAGGCTGTGTGAGTAGGCTGCGGGGGTAGACGGTGTGGGTAGACTGTGTGGGTAGCCTGTATGGGGAGGCTGTATGGGGTATGCTGTGTGGGTAGGTTGTGTGGGTAGGCTGCGGGGGTAGTGTGGGGGTAGGCTGGGGGTAGGCTGTGGGGTAGGCTGTGGGGGTAGGCTATGCGGTGTGAAATTCCACACTTGTTACACACATAAAGGTGTTTCCATCGCCGTTTCTCACATAAATTAATTTTACACACAAAAAGACCCACCATGTTGAACGGAAACAAATTATCTGTCAGAATTTTTTTATTTTTTATAAATAAATGATACAGTATGACTTTACTGTCCTAAACCAGTGGATTGAAACGTGGTCAGTGTGTACACTCCACGCCACTCTGGCTTTCAGGAAGAAGAAACGTGGTCAGGTGTGTACACTCCACGCCACTCTGGCTTTGAGGAAGAAGAAACGTGGTTAGTGTGTACACGCCACTCTGACTTTGAGGAAGAAGAAACGTGGTTAGTGTGTACACTCCACGCCACTCTGGCTTTGAGGAAGAAGAAACGTGGTTAGTGTGTACACTCCACGCCACTCTGGCTTTGAGGAAGAAGAAACGTGTTAGTGTGTACACTCCACGCCACTCTGGCTTTGAGGAAGAGAAACGTGGTTAGTGGTGTACACTCCACGCCACTCTGGCTTTGAGGAAGAAGAAACATGGTCACTGTCGTTTCCCCCACCTAAGGCTACAGACACAACTTGCACGCAATTTTACTTCCTTGCGACTGAGTGCTCCATGAACCCCCCTCTCCCCCTCCAGGTAAATTTGTACAGCAGCATTTTGCCTAAATCAATCTTATATACAATAACGAGAAGATCGATAAACTAAATTTTGTGAAATCACAATGTGTTACGGCAGATGACATCGGGTGAGTTTAGAATTCTTCAAACAATATGACGGGAGGAAGCAGCAATCGATTTGATTGGCTGTTGCAAGCCATTTTAATCGTTTATTTTTGTTGAGTTGCTTCGTGTAAAACAGCAGAAGTGGCTGGAGATGATGTCACCTGCACCTGCAACTAAAGTTGTGTGAAAGTTGTGTTGTGTAACAGCAGCCTGAGAAATCCCCTGCTGACAATTTCAGTCCGGCAGGTTTTGACTGTTCTTTAATTCTGCTTGGAACAGATGACGTGTGGAAACCAATGAGTTTATCACTCAAAGTTTATTTTGAGTTTATCACTCAAAGTTTATTTTGAGTTTACACTCAAAGTTTATTTGAACACTTCAAGAAAGGTACCTTTTTAGGGAAGCAGTGCATTTAAATCAATTGTAAAATTGGTACTTGTGCTTGAATGTACATTTATCCTAAAAACAAAATATATAAAGTGCAACATGCAAATATTTTTTAAGATTTTTACTGAGTTACAGTTCATATGAGGAGATCAGTAAATTTAAATAAATTCATTAGGTCCTAATCTATGGATTTCACAAGACTGGGAATACAGATATGCATCTGTTGGTCCAAGATACCTTAAACAAAATGGGCCTCAGGATCTCGTCACGGTATGGATTTCACATGACTGGGTGTCCTTACAGTTGTAGACAGTAGCCAATAGGCTGTATCCTTACAGTTTTAGACAGTAGCCAATAGGCTGTGTCCTTACATTTTAGACAGTAGCCAATAGGCTGTATCGTTACAGTTGTAGACAGTAGCCAATAGGCTGTACCCTTACATTTTTAGACAGTAGCCAATAGGCTGTACCCTTACAGTTTTAGACAGTAGCCAATAGGCTGTGTCCTTACAGTTTTAGACAGTAGCCAATAGGCTGTGTCCTTACAGTTTTAGACAGTAGCCAATAGGCTGTATCGTTACAGTTGTAGACAGTAGCCAATAGGCTGTACCCTTACAGTTTTAGACAGTAGCCAATAGGCTGTACCCTTACAGTTGTAGACAGTAGCCAATAGGCTGTGTCCTTACAGTTTGAGACAGTAGCAATAGGCTGTGTCCTTACAGTTTTAGACAGTAGCCAATAGCTGTGTCCTTACAGTTTTAGACAGTAGCCAATAGGCTGTGTCCTTACAGTTTTAGACAGTACCAATAGGCTGTACCCTTACAATCGCTCTCTTTT
>NW_019946933.1:16765-24191 GCF_002910315.2 Salvelinus sp. IW2-2015 | reverse complement strand
TTCAGGACTAATGTAACAGGTGATAAAGTACCTGACTCCATCTCATTTAGTTCAGGACTAATGTAACAGGTGATAAAGTACCTGACTCCATCTCATTTAGTTCAGGACTAATGTACACAGGTGATAAAGTACTACTCAGAGAATGCAAAGGATGAAAGTAAATAAGACATTTTCATCAAGTAGTAATATGCATTAATATGTCACTCAGATGGACTGTAGTCCTGATGTAACCCACCCATACATGATGTACACACTCTGTACAACAAGGAAGACAGACAGACAGACAGACCGATAAGACAGACAGACAGACAGATACATACCTGACGATCTGCTCAGAGACCGGTTTGTTCTGGAACTTTGAAGGGAGTTCCAGAACAGGCTTGACGGTGAAACACTGGATGCCTTCATCACAGCCGTTAAGGGAAATATTGAAGTGTTGAATAGAAATGAACAGGTCACAATAATTTCAACTAAAACAGAACAGTAGACGCTCTTCCATACAAACTAAAGTCATGATTAGACCCTCGCAGTCTTCTGATTGTGTTTGGGGTTAACGTGTGTAGATGGAGGTGGTCAAGCACTTTGTGAAGACTTTATAACTTTATAAATATAATTGAATAAATGACTGATTGATTGATTGACTGTAATAAGTATACACTGTCAGGGATAGTTCTTGATGTCTGTCTGACTCAATCAATCACATGTATTTTATCAAGCCCATTTTACATCAGCAGTGCTATACAGAAACCCAGCCTYAAACCCCAGAGAGCAGGCAATGCAGAGGCAGAAGCACAGCGGCTAGTAAAACTCCCTAGAAAGGCCAGGAACCTAGGAAGAAACCTAGAGAGYAACCAGGCTCCGACGGGTGGCCAGTCCTCTTCCGTCCGTCTGTTATCTCTGTGGTAAGGATACACTGTGAGGAAGAGGTCTTGATGTCTTCGCCGGGCGGTGTGGTAGTCTTCATCTTGTCAGCGTTGGGGAACTGGGTAAGCAGTCTGGCCTCGAAGTCCTCTCTCCTCTCGTACTCCTTCCCCCTGTAGATGAACATCTTGTTCTGGGAGGAGAAAAACAGAGAGAACGTAGGGGGGTTTACACCACTTCTGTCTGACCACCAGAGAACGTAGGGGGGTTTACACCACTTCTGTCTGACCACCAGAGAACGTAGGGGGCTGTATGATTACAAGTTGTCAGACAGTAGCAATAGGCTGTACCCTTACAGTTTTTAGACAGTAGCCAATAGGCCTGTACCTTACAGTGTGTAGACAGTAGCCAATAGGCTGTGTCCTTACAGTTTTAGACAGTAGCCAATAGGCTGTGTCTTACAGTTTTAGACAGTAGCCAATAGGTCTGTGTCCTTACCGTTTGTAGACAGTAGCCAATAGGCTGTGTCCTTACAGTTTTTAGACAGTAGCCAATAGGCTGTACCCTTAGCGTTTTAGACAGTAGCCAATAGGCTGTGTCTTACAGTTTTTAGACAGTAGCAATGGGGTGTCCTTACGTTTAGACAGTAGCAATAGGCCTGTATCCGTTACAGTTGTAGACAGTAGCCATAGGCTGTACCCTTACAGTTTTAGACAGTAGCCAATAGGCTGTACCGCTTACGTTGTAGACAGTAAGCCAATAGGCTGTGTCCCTTACACGTTTTAGACCCAGTAAGTCCCAATAGGCTGTGTCCTTACGTTTTAGACAGTAGCCAATAGGCTGTGTCCTTACAGTTTTAGACAGTAGCCAATAGGCTGTGTCCTCTAAGTTTTGACAGTAGCCAATAGGCTGTGGTCCTTACAGTTTTTAGACAGTAGCCAATAGGCTGTGTCCTTACAGTTTAGACAGTAGCCAATAGGCTGCTGTCCTTACAGTTTTAGACAGTAGCCAATAGGCTGGTGTCCTTACAGTTTTAGACAGTAGCCAATAGCTGTATCGTTAAGTTGTAGACAGTAGCCAATAGGCCTGTACCCCTTACAGTTTTAGACAGTAGCCAATGGCTGTGTCCTTACAGTTTAGACAGTAGCCAATAGGCTGTGTCCTTACAGTTTTAGACAGTCAGCCAATAGGCTGTATCGTTAGTTTGTAGACAGTAGCCAATAGGCTGTACCTTACGTTTTTAGACAGTAGCCAATAGGCTGTACCCTTACAGTTGTAGACAGTAGCCAATAGGCTGTGTCCTTACAGTTTTAGACAGTAGCCAATAGGCTGTGTCCTTACAGTTGTAACAGTAGCCAATAGGCTGTACCCTTACAGTTTCAGAAGTAGCCAATAGGCTGTAGCCTGACAGTTTAGACAGTAGCCAATAGGCTGTAGCCTGACAGTTTCAGACAGTAGCCAATAGGCCTGTAGCCTGACAGTTTTAGACAGTAGCCAATAGGCTGTGTCCTTACAGATTAGACAGTAGCCAATAGCCTGTATCGTTACAGTTGTAGACAGTAGCCAAATAGGCTGTACCCTTACAGTTTTAGAACGTAGCCAATAGGCTGTGTCCCTTACAGTTTTAGACAGTAGCCAATAGGCTGGTGTCCTTACAGTTTTAGACAGTACCAATAGGCTGATCGTTACAGTTGTAGAAGTAGCCAATAGGCTTGTACCCTTTTACAGTTTTAGACAGTAGCATAGCTGTACCCTTACAGTTGTAGACAGTAGCCAATAGGCTGTGTCCTTACAGTTTTAGACAGTAGCCAATGGCTGTGTCGCTTACAGTGTAGACAGTAGCCATAGGTGTACCTTACAGTTGTAGACAGTAGCCAATAGGCTGTACCCTTCAGTTGTAGACAGTAGCCAATAGGCCTTGTGGGTCCTTACAGTTTTAGACAGTAGCCAATAGGCTGTGTCCTTACAGTTTTAGACAGTAGCCAATGGCTGTGTCCTTACAGTTTTCAGACAGTAGCCAATAGGCTGTAGCCTGACAGTTTTAGACAGTAGCCAATAGGCTGTAGCCTGACAGTTTCAGACAGTAGCCAATAGGCTGTAGCCTGACAGTTTTAGACAGTAGCCAATAGGCTATCCAAGCATAATGTAGACCTACAACAAAACCAATGGAGTAAATCCCATAACATGTTCACATGGAAACAGCTGTTGATTTCTATGATATAGTCTACAGTAGTCTATATGTGCTGTTTCAACTGCAGGTCTACATTACATGAGACTTTTAACTACGTTTTTCATGATGAAGGGCTTGACTTGAATTCATGATTTCTTTACTTGGTCTGTAACACCACGGGACAAATAGGTCGATTGTATGTGTTGTATGATGCAAGAAACTACTTTACAAAATGTATTATAATTACCATACAGAGAATTAGACACTGTAGGCTGCCCTTCTGCCTATTGGTGTATATGCATATTCAGACTGTTCAAAATACAACACTGCCCCTTTATTAAGACATAAGACATTTTTACCTGACTGGGTTTTCAAAGACAGCTTGAAATGTAGCCTACATTTAGTGTGCTCTTGTAGGAAGCAGTAACCCCATCGCTGACCTTTACGTATCTATAACTGGCTAATAACTCGCTAACTAGCAAAGAACATCAACAAACCTGCGGCTCTGATGTGATCTGATCTGATCTGAACTGATCTGATGTGATCTGATCTGAACTGATCTGATCTGAAAAGCGTATTCACTCGTGGCTACCCCCGCCAATAGACTTCTACTCCGTTGTGCTCTGCCCACAACTAAATCACACACTCAGTCTTGTAAAATTAGATTTGTTCTGGTTTGTTGCGTTGAAAAGGGACTGATATAATGTTTAATCGATCTGTATAGTGCAAACTATGGAGCGAACTCCGTGAAGTCCAATCTCTCGTGTCTCTGTGCCATGGCAATTCACCTGCGCGGAAATTCATGTGCAGAAGCATCAGCCTATGTGACAATTAAGGGAGAAAACAAAAGTCCAAAGCCTGTTGAGAACAGAAACAGGGTGCAAAGCCTGTTGAGAACAGAACCGGGTTAAAGCCTGTTGAGAACAGAACAGGGTCCAAAGCCTGTTGAGAACAGAACCGGGTCCAAAGCCTGTTGAGAACAGACCGGGTCCAAAGCCTGTTGAGACAGAACAGGGTCCAAAGCCTGTTGGAACAGAACGGGGTTTAAAGCCTGTTCAGAACCGGGTCCAAACGCTGTTGAGAACAGAAAGGGTCCAAGCAGTTGAGAAAGAACAGGGTTCAAAGCCTGTGCAGAACAGAACACGGGTCAAGCCTGTTGAGACAGAACAGGGTCCCAAAGCCTGTTGAGAACAGAACAGGGTCCAACAGCTGTTGGAACAGAAAGGGTCCAAAGCCTGTTTTGAGAAACAGAACCGGGTCAAGCCGGTTGAGAACAGAACAGGGTTCAAGGCTGTTGAGAACAGAACAGGGTTCAAAGCCGTTGAGAACAGAACAGGGTTCAAGGCTGTTGAGAACAGAACAGGTTCAGCGTGAGAACAAACAAGGGTCCAAGGCTGTTGAGACAGAACAGGGTTCCAAGGCTGTTGAGAACAGAACAGGGTCAAAGCTGTTGAGAACAGAACAGGGTCCAAGCCTGTGAGAACAGAACAGGTGTCAAGGCTGTTGAAAAGAACAGGGTTCAAGCCTGTTGAGACAGAGAGAACAGGGTTCAAAGCCTGTTGAGAACAGAACAGGGTTCCAAAGCCTGTTGAGAACAGAACCGGGTCCAAAGCCTGTTGAAAGCAGGTCCAAAGCCTGTTGTGAACAGAACAGGGTCCAAAGCCTGTTTGAGAACAGAACAGGGTCAAAGCCTGTTGAGAACAGAACGGGTTTAAAGCTGTTCAGAGGTCCAAAGCCTGTTGAGAACAGAAACAGGGTCAAAAGCCTGTTGAGAACAGAAACAGTTTAATTTTTATTTGATGAAGTGTTCTCTGTTTTGACACCAGTTTCACTGGCAATAACTCTCACTGTTTTGATCTACCATTAGAAAACATGAAACTAACTGTTTCCTGATGTAGCAGAAGGAAACATGAACTAACTGTTTCCTGATGTAGCATGAAGGAAACATGAAACTAACTGTTTCCTGATGTAGCAGAAGGAAACATGAAACTAACTGTTTCCTGATGTAGCAGGAGGAAACATGAAACTAACTGTTTCCTGATGTAGAGAAGGAAACATGAGTTCTGATCAGCCAAGGACTTAACCCTGTTCTTTGCCGTTGCATCAGACAAATACGTTCACTACATCCAGTAAAGTCATGTGGTTTTACAATACAAGATCCCAACCCCATTCAACCCCATATTATACTGTGTCTGCAGTGTTATGCACTCTGTTGGCCAGTTCAGTGTGTGTTATCGGTGTTCATATCAGTCCGTGTAATGAAACGTCAGGGAAAGTGAGCTGTCGTGGTGGGGATCTCTCAACCTTTTTTCCCCCCACCCCCCGAAAGCCAGCGTGGCTTCGACTGTGCACAAAGCATGCTCCTGGTGGTCAGACAGAAGTGGTGTAAACCCCCTACGTTCTCTGGTGGTCAGACAGAAGTGGTGTAACCCCCTACGTTCTCTGGTGGTCAGACAGAAGTGGTGTAAACCCCTACGTTCTCTGGTGGTCAGACAGAAGTGTGTAAACCCCCTACGTTCTCTGGTGGTCAGACAGAAGTGGTGTAAACCCCCCTACGTTCTCTGGTGGTCAGACAGAAGTGGTGTAAACCCCCCTACGTTCTCTGGTGGTCAGACAGAAGTGGTGTAAACCCCCCTACGTTCTCTGGTGGTCAGACAGAAGTGGTGTAAACCCCCCTACGTTCTCTGGTGGTCAGACAGAAGTGGTGTAAACCCCCCTACGTTCTCTGGTGGTCAGACAGAAGTGGTGTAAACCCCCTACGTTCTCTGGTGGTCAGACAGAAGTGGTGTACACCCCTACGTTCTCTGGTGGTCAGACAGAAGTGGTGTAAACCCCCCTACGTTCTCTGGTGGTCAGACAGAAGTGGTGTAAACCCCCTACGTTCTCTGTGGTCAGACAGAAGTGGTGTAACCCCCCTACGTTCTCTGGTTGTCAGACAGAAGTGGTGTAAACCCCCTACGTTCTCTGGTGGTCAGACAGAAGTGGTGTAAACCCCCCTACGTTCTGGTGGTCAACAGAAGTGGTGTACCCCCCTACGTTCTCTGGTGGTCAGACAGAAGTGGTGTAAACCCCCTACGTTCTCTGGGTGGTCAGACAGAAGTGGTGTAAACCCCCCTACGTTCTCTGTGGTCAGACAGAAGTGGTGTAAACCCCCTACGTTCTCTGGTGGTCAGACAGAAGTGGTGTAACCCCCCTACGTTCTCTGGTGGTCAGACAGAAGTGGTGTAAACCCCCTACGTTTCTGGTGGTCAGACAGAAGTGGTGTAAACCCCCCTACGTTCTCTGGTGGTCAGACAGAAGTGGTGTAACCCCCTACGTTCTCTGGTGGTCAGACAGAAGTGGGTAAACCCCCCTACGTTCTCTGGTGGTCAGACAGAAGTGGTGTAACCCCTACGTCTCTGGTGGTCAGACAGAAGTGGTGTAAACCCCCCACGTCTCTTGGTGGTCAGACAGAAGTGGTGTAAACCCCCTACGTTCTCTGGTGGTCAGACAGAAGTGGTGTAAACCCCCCTACGTTCTCTGGTGGTCAGACAGAAGTGGTGTAAACCCCCCTACGTTCTCTGGTGGTCAGACAGAGTGGTGTAAACCCCCCTACGTTCTCTGGTGGTCAGACAGAAGTGTGTAACCCCCCTACGTTCTCTGGTGGTCAGACAGAAGTGGTGTAAACCCCCCTACGTTCTCTGGTGGTCAGACAGAAGTGGTGTAAACCCCTACGTTCTCTTGTGGTCAGACAGAAGTGGTGTAAACCCCCCTACGTTCTCTGGGTGTCAGACAGAAGTGGTGTAAACCCCCTACGTTCTCTGGTGTCAGACAGAAGTGGTGTAAACCCCCTACGTTCTCTGGTGGTCAGACAGAAGTGGTGTAAACCCCCCTACGTTCTCTGGTGGTCAGACAGAAGTGGTGTAAACCCCCCTACGTTCTCTGGTGGTCAGACAGAAGTGGTGTAAACCCCCTACTTCTCTGGTGGTCAGACAGAGTGGTGTAAACCCCCCTACGTTCTCTGGTGGTCAGACAGAAGTGGTGTAAACCCCCTACGTTCTCTGGTGGTCAGACAGAAAGTGGTGTAAACCCCCCTACGTTCTCTGGTGGTCAGACAGAAGTGGTGTAAACCCCCCTACGTTCTCTGGTGGTCAGACAGAAGTGGTGTAAACCCCCCTACGTTCTCTGGTGGTCAGACAGAAGTGGTGTAAACCCCCCTACGTTCTCTGGGGGTCAGACAGAAGTGGTGTAAACCCCCCTACGTTCTCTGGTGGTCAGACAGAAGTGGTGTAAACCCCCCTACGTTCTCTGGTGGTCAGACAGAGTGGTGTAAACCCCCCTACGTTCCTCTGGTGGTCAGACAGAAGTGTGTAAACCCCCCTAACGTTCTCTGGTGGTCAGCCAGAAGTGGTGTCC
>NW_019946933.1:0-8652 GCF_002910315.2 Salvelinus sp. IW2-2015 | reverse complement strand
CCAAACCTGTAAAGAAGGCAATAATAATAATTGACGGTTTAAACATAATGAATCACATTTTATTTTTATTTCACCTTTTATTAACCAGGTAGGCAGTTGAAACAAGTTCTCATCTACAACTGCGACCTGGCAAGATAAAGCAAAGCATTCGACACAAACAACAACACAGAGTTACCAATATGGAAACCGAACATAAGTAATACAGTGGGAAAGTCATATATACAGTGGTGCAAATGAGGTAGGAAAGGGAGGTAAGGCAAAAATAGGCCAGGTGCGAAGTAAAACAGTATAGCAATTAACACTGGAACGGTAGATGTGCAGAAGATGAATGGCAAGTAGAAAGTGATCAGAAGTCATCACAATACACCCCATCTTGCCAAATGGATGATGATCTAAAACCTCTGGATTTCATAAAGGACTTTCAAGAGTACCTGACACAGCAAACACACCATGTGAACATGATCTCAGGATCTGTCGGTGGGGAGATGGAGCCCCTCCAAGCTGGTGAGAATGTTACGAACACTATCTATTATAATATATATATATATAATATCTATCTACTATTATATAAAACAATCAGAGTCATTGACTTTAACTTATGATGTGTATATTTTTAAATCGCCCCAAAATCGCCCCCCCCAAAAATATTTATATTTTTTAATCGCCCCAAAATAAGCCATATCCCTAATTTGTCTTTGGGAAGTTAAACCAGTGGAACAGGGCCCAGCGCTACGGGGAATAACCTAATAAGTCTGTTTGAACGATTTTTTTGTAATGTTTTTGTTTTTATTTTTATTTTGTGGCGATTGGCCGTCATCCAAAAGGGGTCCTCTGGAGGAGCAATGAGTGGTTCTTCTGTTTAGATCCATATTGTGGAGATATTGACTGAACAAAGATGACCCTAATGAATCTCAAGTCATCCTCTCGTATCTTTCAAGCACCAGACAAAAACAGAACTGCCCCACAAATGGTTTCTGACCAGATTGTCTGCCAGAATAAAAAAAAATTCACCGGGAAATAGATCGATGTAAAATGTGATTTTACAAATCCTGCTTCCAGATAAGTTCTAGATGTGATTCGGCTTTTTGTGTGTCTGTGAGGTTGGGTATTGTTTAGAGGTATCAATTTCCCGGTGAAAAAATTGACTGTAAAGTATCGATTTAATTCTAWGTCTTGTCGTCTCCTCTCCCAGTAGCAGCAGCTATCCCAGAGAGTGATCATCAGAATGGATCAGTGGAAGTCTCTCTGGACGACAACTCTGGGCTGCTGGTGGACGGCTTCCAGAGGACCTTCGACGGCAAGCTCAAGTGTAGCTACTGCAGCTACGCCAGTAAAGGCACCGCTCGCCTGATAGAGCACATCAGGATTCACACAGGTAAAATGGACCAGCCCATCTGGCATTTGCCCAACATGCCAGATGGCCAGTCYGCCCCTTGCACTGTCCATATAGTTAAGATCTTATCTTTTTTTTACTTGTATTTATATTGTGTGACATTTACATTTTAATGGATGTTGGATATGTGCCAAGATGTTGAAATAAACCTAAACATCTTTGTTGACCAACAGGAGAGAAGCCCCACCGCTGCCAGCTGTGCCCCTTCGCCTCTGCCTACGAGCGCCACCTTGAGGCCCACATGCGCTCCCACACGGGAGAGAAGCCCTACAAGTGTGACCTCTGCTCCTTCCGTTGCAGCGACCGCAGCAACCTGTCCCACCACCGCCGGCGSCGCCACAAGCTTTTACCCGTGAAGGGGGCGGAGCTGCCCGCCTTCCTCTCCAACAAGAAGATGCTKAACGTCCTACAGAAGAAGAGTGGCAGCTCCCTGGGCCTGGGAGGCTACAGCAGACACCTCCTCATCAACCTCAGCCCTCCCTCCATGGTGGTGGGGAAAGCAGACTACCTGAACCATGAGGTGTACGAGAGCGATGTGAAGGACCATGGGACTGGAGGAGGAAGAGGAGGTGTCAGCAGGGATGTCAACAGTGACATGGTGGTGGACAACAATCCACTGAACCAGCTGTCTACGCTGGCAGGCCAGTTGTCCAACCTCCCCCCAGTGGACCAGACCCCCGTGTCTCCTGACAGACTGTCCTGTAACGACGTCAAGCCGTTCCTCATCCAGCAGGCCTCTGGTGCACCGATTGCAGTGTCAGTATCTTTGTCCGCCAGTCAAAGTGGTGCCCACCACCACCACTACCACCACCACCACCACCAAACCTCCTCCCCAACCAGCCCCGAGGACCTCCAACCCCCTGCAGGCCACAGCAGGAACTACAGCCCCAGCCCTGTGAACCCAGAACCTAGCAGCGAGCACAGTGCACACACACGTACCAGCTCAGTTAGCATTAGTAACAGCCAGCCCAGTACCCCTGCCCTGCCCGGTAGCACACCGGATCCAGACCCACAGATGCTACACAGCTGCCAGCACTGCGACACCTACTTCTCTGACAACATCATGTACACCATTCACATGGGTTGCCACGGCTACGAGAACCCCTTCCGGTGTAATATCTGCGGCTGTAAGTGCAGGAAYAAGTATGACTTTGCCTGCCACTTCGCTCGCGGGCAGCACACGCAGTGACTGACTTCCGCAGCGACCGAGATGAATTTGAACGATGTTTGGCGTCTCACAGAGCACATTAACTTTATTCCGTGWTTATGATAATCAGGGATCAGAGCGATTCTGATCGATATTTTATTGTATCGTTTTTTTTTATTAATGATATAACTTGGAGAGTGAGTGTTACTTTGAAATGAGGAATTGATGCTTCTATAAATGGGAAAGTAATCTGGAGGTTGGAGACATTTATCATGTGTCCTCCTCGATGCCGTCTGAGAATTTAAAGGAAGTCACTTCTTATCATTTAAAAAATTAAATGTCAAATGTTATTTAACATAGCAAATCAGTTAAGAACAAATTCTTATTTACAATGACGGCCTACCCGTCCCCTTGACGACGCTGGGCAATTGTGCGCCTCCTTATGGACTCCCAATCACGGCCGGATGTGATACAGCCTGGATTCGAACCAGGTTTGTGACACCTCTTGCACTGAGATGCAGTGCCTTAGACCGCTGCGCCACACGAGAGCGACTCTGAATTAGTTACATAAATATTGGTGATATTACATCAGCGAGTGACAAAAACGTATATTTACATAGCGATTAGCAAGGTATCTGGTTGCTGTGCTAGATTTAAACAGGATACCTTGCCTTATTTTCTATGTATTTATTTCACCTTTATTTAACCAGGTGGTAGTTGAGAACAAGTTCTCATCTACAACTGTGACTGCCAAGATAAAGCAAAGCAGTGCGACACAAACACAGAGTTACACATGAATAAACAAACATACAGTCATAACACAGTGTAAAGTCTATTACAGTGTGTGCAAATGGCTGAGGAGGTAAGGCATGAACATGTCCATTGGTCCAAAATAGGTCGCTCCACATCGACAAACGACATGCTTTATTATACATGGTGTATAGTAGTGTCTCACTTTATGTGAGTGTAAAACTTCACATTAATCAACGGCTTGAAGTGAATGAGATCTGTGCATATTGATGCTTCGGCTTAGACATTATTTCACTCTATATCTTACTCTGCTCTGTTCCACATTCCGGTTGATTCCACGTGTTCTCTGTTCCACATTGATTGATTCCATGTGTGCTCTGTTCCACATTCAGATTGATTCCATGTGTTCTCTGTTCACATTCAGATTGATTCACGGTTCTCTGTTCCACATTCCGGTTGATTCCATGTGTCTTCTGTTCCCATTCAGATTGATTCCATGTCTCTGTTCCACATTCCGATTGATTCACTGTTCTCTGTCACATTCAGATTGATTCCATTGTGTCTCTGTTCCACATTCAGATTGATTCCATGTGTTCTCTGTTCCACATTCAGATTGATTCCATTGTCTCTGTTCCACATTCCGATTGATTCCACGTGTTCTCTTCCACATTCGATTGATTCCACTGTTCTCTGTTCCACATTCAGATTGATTCCAGTCTTTCTCTGTTCCACATTCAGATTGATTCACGTGTTCTCTGTTCCACATTCAGATTGATTCCTGTTTCTGTTCACTTCAGATTGATTCCAGTTTCTGTTCACATTCATTGATCCACGTGTTCTCGTTCACATTCAGTTGATTCCACGTGTTCTCTGTCCACATTCAGATTGATTCCACGTGTTCTCTGTCCACATTCAGATTGATCCATGTGTTCTCTGTTCCACATTCAGATTGATTCCACGTGTTCTCTGTTCCACATTCAGATGATTCCACGTGTTTCTCTGTTCCACATTCAGATGACTTCCATGTGTTTCTCTGTTCCACATTCAGATGATTCCAGTGTTTCTGTTCCACATTCAGATTGATCACATGTTCTCTGTTCACATTCAGATTATTCACGTAGTTCTCTGTTCCACATTCAGATTGATTCCATGTGTTCTCTGTTCCACATTCAGATTGATTCCATGTCTTCTCTGCCCACATTCAGATTGATTCCATGTGTTCTCTGTTCCACATCAGATTGATCCACTGTTCTCTGTTCCACATTCAGATTGCATTGTGTTCTCTGTTCCACATTCAGATTGATTCCAGTGTTCTCTTCCACATTCAGATTGATCCACGTGTTCTCTGTTCCACATTCAATTGATGCACGTGTTCTCTGTTCCACATTCACGATTGATTCCATGTGTTCTCTGTTCACATTCAGTTGATCTATGTGTTCTCTGTTCCACATTCGATTCAGTTTTCCATTGTTCCTGTTCCACATTCAGATTGATCCATGTGTTCTCTGTTCCACATTCAGAATTGATTCCATGTGTTCTCTGTTCCACATTCAGTTGATTCACGTTTCTCGTTCCACATTCAGATGATTCCACTGTTTCTCTGTTCCACATTCAGATTGATTCCACGTGTTCTCTGTTCACATCAGATTGATTCCACGTGTCTCTGTTCACACATTCAGATTGATTCCATGTGTTCTGTTCCACATCGCATTGATTCCACTGTGTTCTCTGTTCCACATTCGATGATTCCACTGTTCTCTGTTCCACATTCAAGTTGATTCCACGTGTTCTCTGTTCCACATCAGATTGATTCCAGTTTCTCTGTTCCACATTCAGATTGATCCATGTGTTCTCTGTTCCACATTTCAGTTGATTCCATGTTCTCTGTTCACATTCAGTCAGATTATTCCACTGTTCTCTGTTCCACATTCAGATTGATTCACGTGTTCTCTGTTCCACATTCAGATTGATTCACTGTTCTCTGTTCACATTCAGATTGAGTTCCACGTTTCTCTGTTCCACATTCAGATTGATCCATGTGTTCTGTCCATTCAGATGATTCTATGTGTTCTCTGTTCCACATTCAGATTGATTCCACGTGTCTCTGTCCACATTCAGATTGATGCATTCTCATTGTTCCACATTCAGATTGATTCCATGTTCTCTGTTCCACATTCAGTTGATTCTTATGTGTTCTCTGTTCCACATTCAGATTGATTCCATGTGTCTCTGTCCACATTCAGATTGATTCCATGTGTTTTGTTCCACATCGATTGATTCCAGTTTCTCTTTCCACATTCAGATTGATTCCATGTGTTCTCTGTTCCACATTCAGAGATGATTCCAGTGTTCTCTGTTCCCATTCAGATTGATTCCATTTTCTCTGTTCCACATTCAGATTGTCCATGTGTTCTCTGTTCCACATTCAGTTGATCATGTGTTCTGTTCCACATTCAGATTGATTCCATGTGTTTCTCTGTTCCACATTCAGATTGATTCCATGTGTTCTCTGTCCACATTCAATTGATTCCATGTTTCTCTGTTCACATTCACGTTGATTCTATGTGTTCTCTGTTCCACATTCAGATTGATTCATGTGTTCTCTGTTCCACATTCAGATTGATTCCATGTGTTCTCTGTTCCACATTCAGATTATTCCATGTGTTCTCTGTCACATTCAATTGATTCCAGTGTCTCTGTCCACATTCAGATTGATTCCATGTGCTCTGTTCCACATTCAGATTGATTCCATGTTTCTCTGTTCCACATTCAGATTGATTCCACGTGTTCTCTGTTCCATTCAGATTGATTCCACGTGTTCTTGTTCCACATTCAGATTGATCTCCATGTGTCTCTGTTCCACATTCAGATTGAGTTCCACGTGTTCCTGTTCCACATTCAGATTGATTCCATGTTCTCTGTTCCACATCAGATTGATTCCACGTGTTCTCTGTTCCACATTCAGATTGATTCCATGTGTTCTCTGTTCCAACATTCAGATTGATTCAGTGTTTCTCTGTTCCACATTCAGATTGATTCCATGTGTTCTCTGTTCCACATTCAGATTGATTCCACGTGTTCTCTGTTCCACATTCAGATTGATTCCATGTGTTCTCTGTTCCAATTCGGTTGTTCCATGTTTCTGTCCACATTCGTTGATTCACGTGTCTCGTTCCACATTGATGATCACGTGTTCTCTGTCACATTCAGATGATTCCACGTGTTCTCTGTTCCACATTCCGGTTGATCCATGTTTCTGTTCACCGTTGATTCATGTGTCTCGTGTCACATTCAGATTGTTCAGTTCTCTGTTCCACATCCGTTGATTCAGTTTCTCTGTTCACATTCAGATGATCCATGGTCTCTGTTGCTGCCAATCAGTCCTTCTTTACCTTCAGCCACCACCTTACTGATCTATAATACCTGGTGCTCTTTAGCTAATACTCTTAATTAACAATGATCTTTAGCTTAAATGCAATTTGCGTTCGAGACAAATCATTCGGACTTGGATAAATCGTACTTGATCAAAGGCCAAAAGTTATTTCTGAACTTTTTTAAAAAGTATTTCAAAGATCACATAACAGTTGTAGCAGTGTTGAAATTATTGTGGCCATACAGACAGTAACGTACACCACCCCCTTCCTGAGTATTGAAATGATTTGCACAGATCAAGTGACAGCTGGAGTTGTTTTATATTGTATGTGAAAAAGGATTCCTGTTTGTTTTCTGGAACTAGACATCCAGATTGATGTAGCAGTGTCTGATTGGTCCCCTGTCTTGGAGTTAGTTTCTATGCAGTGATCTAGGATTGTAGGATTGTCTCCCAATCAATTATCTATCTTGGACTTTGGAGAAAGTAATGTTATCATATGAAATACCACACGGTAGAAATATGTAGATTCTGATATACACTGAACAAAATATAAATTTAAAATGCAACTTTAAAGATTTACTGAGTTACAGTTCATATAAGGAAATCAGTCAATTTAAATAAATTCATTAGGCCCTAACTAATCTATGATGACTGGGAATACAGATACCTTAACGACAGGGGAGTGGAAGAAAACAGTCAGTATTGGTGTGACCAGCGTTTGCCTGATGCAGCGCGACACATCTCCTTCACATAGAGTTGATCTGGCTGTTGATTGTGGCCTGTGGAATGTTGCCAACTCCTCTTCAATGGCTGTGTGAAGTTGCTGGATATTGGAGAACTGGAACCGCTGTTGTACACGTCGATCCAGAGCATCCCAAACATGCTCAATTGAGTGACATGTCTGGTGAGTATCCAGGCCATGGAAGAATTGGGACATTTCAGCTTCAGGAAATGTGTTCAGATCCTTGTGACATGGGCCGTGTAATATCATGCTGAAACATGAGGTGAATGGCGGTGGATGAATGGCACGACAACGGGCCTCAGATCTCATCCGGTTTCTCTGGGCTTTCACACTGCATCGATAAATTCAATTGTGCGCATTCGTCCGTATTCATGCCTGCCCATACTATAACCCACCGCCACCATGGGCACTCTGTCACAACGATGACATCAGGAAACGCTCGCCCACGTGACTCCTTACACATGGTCTGCCATCTGCCCGGTACAGTTGAAACCGGATTCATCCGTGAAGAGCACACTTCTCAGCGTCCAGTGGCCATCGAAGGTGAGCATTTTCCACTGGAGTCGATTACGATGCCGAACTGCAGTCAGGTCAACCCTGTGAGGAGGACGACGAGCACGCAGATGAGCTTCCCTGAGACGGTTTCTAACAGTCTGTGACAAAACTTCTATGGTTGTGCAAACCCAGTTCAATCACCTGTCCGGGGGCTGGTCTCAGACGATCCACAGGTGAAGAAGCCGGATGTGGAGGTCCTGGCTGGCGTGGCACGTGGTCTGGGTTGGGGCCGGTTGGACGTACTGCCAAATTCTCTAATGCCAAATCTGTCAGGTGGATGGATAATCTTGGCAAAGGGAAAAGCTCACTAACAGGGATGTAAACAATTGGGAGAAATACATTTTTTGTGCGTCTGGAACATTTCTGGGATTTTTGTTTTTAATGTCTTTGGGGTGGGGGTCTTTATTTCAGCTCATGAAACACGGGACAAACACTTTACATATTGCCTTTATATCTTGTTCAGTGTATAATTTTTGTCAAATGTAACACCCTGAAAAGGCCTTTTATGTTATTGTAATTGTTACAGTAATAACACATCTGACCTTGGGAAGGTACATAGATTCCATATCGGTGACTTTTTTGTACATAAATGATCCTGATGGTTCCTCATAGACAGAAAAAAAAATGTTGTCCCAGATTATTCAGACCATGGGTAGAATCAATCAGAGGAATGGTCTCAGAGCTGTTAATTC
>NW_019946932.1:7725-26399 GCF_002910315.2 Salvelinus sp. IW2-2015 | reverse complement strand
AGAAGGCGGGTCAAATGGTAGGTATACTCTCAGCTGCTGCTCTTCGGTCCATGAAGAGAATTTTTTCTGGACCGATCCGGATTATATCAACCGAGAATCCCAGTTGCTTGACTCAGATGTTCCTCACTGTCCCATCTCCCCCGTGGATGTGATAGTTTTTGTCAACCTAAAAAAATGGAAATCAATAGAAATCTATGGACACCACTTACTTTGCATTGGAAATAGGAAACAGGCTCTCTTGTCTGCCAACAACAGTATAGCAAATGTACCTGCAAAACTGAGTGCCTACCTGCATGCAGTCCAAATGCATTTCCATTTCCCCCAACCATTGTCCAGTCCTGCTCCGTCCCAGCCTGGTCTCGTCGTGAATGATACCGCTATGACGGATGGCGCCACTCATGGTTTCGCCCCACCCGCTTTATTGATGGACTTATACTGTTCATGTGTTTCAGTTCTTCTGCCATTTCGTGAGTCCTTTTATAAATGGAGGTTTGTATAAGACATTGTTATATTTTAGTACTTGTAAGAGTTGCCAGAGTCCACTTACAGCTTTTATGACGGTACAAGTAGTATCAACCTTCAATATCATAGGCTATAATCAAGACAATTCACGTGAGATTTCAATTCAGAGTTCAAGACCTACACAAGACAAACCCAGCTGAAGTGTATATTAGTACAAGCCCTGTAAGCTAGCAATGATATTCCTAAACACAAAATGTATAAAGATTTTCTGGTAGGGGAGAGTGGGGTAAGTTAAGCAATTTTTTTTAACATTCGCATCACTCTGTCAAAGGAAATATAGTAATCGTTCTATTAAATATATCTACATATATTTCGGATGTTGTGTATCCCCGTGGTATGGGTTAATTGAGCTGAGGGACAGGGTAAGGTGTGCCACCTAAACATTTCTGTACTAAAATGAAATATTACCACTACCTTTTTTAACTCTTTATTTCCCAAACACAATTCAAAACAATACCAATAGCTTTTTTGTCTTTTAATCATTTGAATCACCCTTTAACGTAGGCCTAACAAACACTATTGCTTTTGTATTACACTTTTAACACAGGCAGGCCCGTTGTTACCTCATATCCCAGCGATAATGCCTGCATATTGCCTGGGAAGAAACATTTCCATTTGCTCAACTTACCACATGGCCATTGGCTCAATTTAACCCAAGGCAAACATTTTGACTATATTAGCCCACAAAACTACAAGGCTGCATTTTCAGCTAGGTTTAGAACCTCATATTGAAGGTTATCAGGATGTAAGAACAATCTTAAAAATTATCTAATTTGGTTTAGGATACAAGCATCATGAAATCTGACATCAAAAATCATTTTTTGGGGCGTCAACTTGCTTACCACTTTTCCATGTGTATCTTCTTCCTAAATATTTGGTCAAATGATTCATTTGTGTATGTTTTCTAGAAACAATAGTGGCTCAAATCCCCACTCTCCCTACATATACATTTCAAATAAAATCTAATAACACATAATGACAAATCTAATAATATAAAATATGACAGGATATTTTAACTGGTGCACCAGTTTTTGTGAAATAGCTTTAACTATTAGTCAGACTTTAGAGTTGTATACTAAGAAGGACACCCATGTGCGACAGACATGTCACAAGGAAGTGATGGCGTCATTTTTTAAACTTTTAAACTCAGACAAAACAGAGATGCTAGTTCTACGGTCCCAGGAAACATAGAGATATTCTGTTTGATCTGACAATTAATACTGATGGTTGTACAGTCATCTCAAATAAAACTGGACCTCGCGTTAATCTGGACCCTGATCCCTCTTTTGACGAACATATCAAGAATATTTCAAGGACACATTTTTCCATCTTCGTAACATTGCAAAAATCGGAAACTTTTCTGTCCAAAAATTATGCAGAAAAATGTATCCATGCTTTTGTCACTTCTAGATTAGACTACTGCAATGCTCTAGAACCCCCCAAAATGGATCATTTTCTTCAGTGCTAGCCTCTCTACACTGGCTTCCTGTTAAGGCTAGGGCTGATTTCAAGATTTACTGCTAACCAACAAAGCATTACATGGCCTATCTTTCCAATTTGTCCTGCCGTACATACCTACACTAGCTACGGTCACAAGACGCAGGCCTCCTTACTGTCCCTAGAATTTCTAAGCAAAACAGCTGAGGCAGGCTTTCTCTATAGAGCTCCATTTTTATGGAATGGTCTGCCTACCCATTGGGAGACGCAGACTCGGTCTCGACTTTTAAGTCTTTATGAAGAACTCTCTCTTCAGCAGTCCTATGATTGAGTGTAGTCTGGCCCAGGGGTGTGAAAGTGAACGGATAGGGACTGGACGGACGAACCGCCTTTGCTGTCTCTGCCTTGCCAGTTCCCCTCTCTCCACTGGGATTCTCTGCCTCTAACCCTATTTGTGGGCTGAGTCACTGCTTACTGGTGCTCTTCCATGCAGTCCCTAGAGGGGTGCGTCACTTGAGTCACTATGTGATCTTCCTGTCCGGGTTGGCGCCCCCCTCGGGTTCGTGCCGTGTGGGGATATCTTCGTGGGCTATACTCGCCTTGTCTCAGGGTAGTAGGTTGCTGGTTGAAGATATCCCTCTAGTGGTTAGGCTGTGCTTGGCAAAGTTGGGTGGTTATATCCTGCTGTTTGGCCCTGTCCGGGGGTATCGTCGGGCAGGGCCACAGGTCTCCCGACCCCTCCTGTCTCAGCCTCCAGTATTTATGCTGCAATAGTTTGTGTCGGAGGGGCTAGGGTCTGTCTGTTATATCTGGAGTATTTCTCCTGGCTCTCATCCAGTGTCCTATGTGAATTTAAGTATGCTCCCTCTAATTCTCTCTCTCTCTGAGACCTGAGCCCCAGACCATGCCTCAGGACTACCGTGCCTGATGACTCCTTCTGTCCCCAGTCCACCTGATCATGCTCTGCGCCAGTGTTCAAACTGTTCTGCTGCGCTATTGAACCCTGACCTGTTCACTGGACGTGCTACCTTGTCCCGGACCTGCTGTTTTGACTCTCATCTACCGCACCTTGCTGTCACTAACTATGAATAATCGGCTATAGAAAGCCAACTGACATTTACTCCTGAGTGCTGACCTGTTGCACCCTCTACAACCACTGATTATATTATTATATTAGACCCTGCTGGCCATCTATGAACGTTTTGAACATCTTGGCCATGTTCTGTTATAATCTCCATCCGGCACAGCCAGAAGAGACTGGCCACCCTCAGAGCATTGTCCTTCTAGGTTTCCTTCTAGGTTCTGCCTTTCTAGGGAGTTTTTCCTTGCCGAGTGCTTCTACATCTGCATGCTTGCTGTTTTTAGGCGGGTTTCTGTACAGCACTTGTAACATTGGCTGATGTAACAAGGGCTTTATAAATACATTTGATTGACTCTAGCTAGAATTTTCATGCAACTATTCTAAAATCCGCCTAAATGCAAATTTTCCTACCAGTTGTGTGTCTCCTCCAAATGACTTGTCTGCAATAATAACTTTTTGGGTGACTGACCAAATTCACATAGGAAATGTTAGTTATAGATCTGTCATTTTCATGAAAGCAAGACTAAGAAACAGTCTGTTCTATGTCACTATTTCCTATGCCCATATTTTAAATTTCGTTTTGCCTTTTTTTACTTTCATTTGTACACCAGCTTCATACCGCTGAAAGTACAATATTTTTCGTTATGGAAAATATGTCAGGTTTATATGGTACAATGGTTCTCTACACAATGGCTGCTTGTTGTCACAAACTGAAATTAGGCAAACTATTAGAAGTCAAATCCAACCAGCGATTTCTGCATGATTACCCTTTAGTTTCTCAGTGACTAATAAAAATCGAAAGTTCAATGTTTTCCATCGCATTTTCAACTCTACGGATAGGTTTGTCACAACTGTTGCGTTAAATAGCAAATGTTCCTGCCCCCACTGTTTTGGCTCGTGCGCCGCTTGCAAACGTCCACAGATTACAATGCGGATAGCTTGCAGGTATGGCTACATTATGAGATTATTGTGAAGAGCAAGAATGTTTTTATTTGTCAAACGCATCAAGCATTGATCATCATGTCACTAGAATAAGACCATGATATTTATTGTAAAGGAGCATCAAGCTCATCACTGTGCACTCAGTAGACTCACAAGCCCAGGTAGTGGTTTCAGTTCATCACCATTTATTTCATCTGTAGCCAAATACAGTAAAACTGCATGGTTTCGAGTCGTAGTGACTCCCTATGATGTTATTTATCCTATTTGCGCATTAAGCATTTCCACTACCATTTCTTCGCATTATTTCACCAACACAAAAAGATCCCACCAAGTCGAACAAAACAAATTCTGTCTGCGTTTGTAAACATTTACCGGAACTTGCCCTTCCATTACAGCTGTCGTGATTATTAAAAAAAAAAATACAGTATGATTTTACTCTCATAAAAACTGTGGATTGAAACGTGGTTAGTGGATGCAAGCCGAATTGCACAATTTTGCCTGTTTTCAAAAGATAAAGCTTACCCTGTTGATGTTTTGATTCTTGAAATTGGAGATTCCTCAAAATGTATAAACTAAAACTCAAGTGCTGATTTGCAAATCTACAAATATGCCTGACTTATTCCTCGCACTTCTACTTTCTCAGATAGTTCTCGCCTCAGCAGATGCACAACTGACTTCCTTTAGGCAACACTGTTTTTATAACGGACATGGAAAGATTTAGGGGCTGACATAACAATTGATAGCAAATTGCATTGATGGCCAGCTCCTCCCAGCAAGTGGTGAAAGTTATCTATTGTCATACTGGAGTAAAATAAAGATAGAAAATGGCTCAAGTAAAAGTGAAAGTCACCCAGTAAAATACTGCTTGAGTAAAAGTCTTAAGTATTTGGTTTTAAATACATTGAAGTATCAGAAGTAAATGTAATTGCTAAAATATACTTCAAAGTACAAGTGAAAGTATAAGTAATTTCTTAATTCCTTATATTGAAGCCAACCAGATGGCACACTTGGTTTTTTTTAAATGTATGGATAGCTAGGGGCACACTCAAACCCTCAGACATAATTTGACAAAAAAAGCATTTGTGTTTAGTGAGTCTGCCAGATCAGAGCAGTAGGATGACCAGGATGTTCTCTAGATAAGTGTGTGATGGGACATTTTCCTGTGCTGCTAAGTATTCAAAAAATGTAACGAGTACTTTTGGGGGTCAGGGAAAATGTATTGAGTAAAAACTACATAATTTTCTTTTAGGAATTGTAGTGAAGTAAAAGTAAAAGTTGTCAAAAATAAAATATTAAACGATAAAGTACAGATACTCAAAATAACGACTTAAAAATACTTTAAAGTATTTTTACTTAAGTACTTTACAACACTGTTCCCCGGTCACAAGACGATATGGCAATGTTCAATTGCACCCATTAACAAAATCAAAAGCCATTCACGATGTGCATGATTCATACAGCAGCCTACTTGATCTGACAATGTGAAAGTTAATCAAAATAATATGGTGGCTGTGTACAGCAGCGTTTCCAAACTTGTGGTCACCGGGCTATAAAGCTGAAGCATCTGTTTAGAAAGTTTTCTCACCACAAATATGGTAATACCGGGAAGTCCACTCGCGGTTATTGGGAGAGGATGGAACTAGGTGAAACTGGGCCGACGTTCTGCTAATTATCTCAGAGTAAACATCTGATCTTAATAAAATTTTCTGTTCCCAAAACTCCAATCTGTTGCGAAAAAGCACACACAAAGTTTTATAGACATTTGCTTTGCCAAGTTTAATGGCGTTGTTCAGAAGGAGTGCAAGGTCGAACGGAGTTTGTGCACACATGCACTTCACAGAGGAGGCGTTCCCTAATGGAATAAGCAATACATGTTACAATGTGCCAACAGGATCTCGCTAGCTCTTGATTGGCTTTGCCCGCCTCCTTGCTTATTCTGACCACTATGCTTAATTTGCTCCCGCACACAGATTAACTATATTGGGTTAGTTATGAATATCTTTGCTTGGGGCTCTATCCAGTCCACATTGCGGAAGTTCAGCTTTACAGCCTGATAGAAATTTAAAGGAAATGTTCCCGCTTTAGTGGAMAKTYCATTCACAATAAACGGCTCAATCGTCAATTATCTTTAAYTTTGTCTCGTGGAATCTAMAAAGCTTCAGCTTTACAGACTGAATAGAGCRCTTGGTCCTGGGAGCCCTAGCAATACAGCTGATTCAAATAATGAAGCATCAAGCTTTGATTAGTTGTGTAATGCTAGGGCAAAAAACTAAGCATGCACCCCTTGAGGTCCCCAGAGGACTGTACTACAAAGCAGGATCAATGAGTTAGCTAGCTAACTTACCGAAATGTTCTGAAATAACTKAACAAAAAAATCTGAATATCATTTTGAAATGGGCATGGTCTCATTGACTCAACAACCAAATGTCTAAATGTAGCTTTCTTAATGAACCAGAAKATCTATAGTTATTTCTGGTCTTCATTCAAGTTAGTTGGCTAACTCATTGATTCTGCTTTCTGGTATACCCCTCTGGATAGAGTTTGGGAAACACTGGCTAATAGGCCTTGTGGCAACCGCTTGGTATGTGCCTCGGCCGGGAGTGCCAGTTTTCTCAGCTTCACCCCTTGTAGGCTACACACAGTCAACACCCCCTTCTGCTTCCACAAGTGGAAATGACAGCGCCACCTCAATGTATTTCAATTAAGAAGGTGAGTTGGGATAGGTGAGTTGGGATAGGCGTGTCAGGTTGCATGAGGTCACGCTAAAAACTTCACTACCATGCAAGACAGCCACATACTGTAACTCCTCTTGAAGTAAGAATATAATTAACTATTTATTTATCTAGTGGAAGGTCTGATAATATTTTAACCAAGTTTGTAGGCTATTTATCGTTTTAAGTTGTATTTTGAGTTGAACGTCCCTTTAAGGGGCAGAGTTGCCTGATTTCCAAGAAATCCATCTAGAAACAACCCCAAGCTTATTTACAYAAGGCTGTGGCTCCATYAAGCAATTCAAAGCCCAGGCAGGTGTAGTGTGATTCATACTGTACTTWCACAGGAGCTGATSACGGGACAGGATATCAMAACGAAACTGAAAACAAAGTGATGATTTAAAGATGCTCTCCGGGATCTTAAGCACAACAAATGTCTTAACATATTGCAAGAATTGGATTCGTAGCATGTCACACAAATTACAACATTAATATGATATCATTAATGTGATATCATACAAATTGCACGATTCGTAACATATCACACGAAATGGAAGAGATACAGTGCCTGTATTTTTTTTCTTTCTTTTTTAAATCTTTGTTTCAGAAAATTTGGAAAAATATCAAACGGAAAAGTGTGCGTGCATATATTGTGCTATGAAACCCCTAAATAAGATCTGGTGCAACCAATTAACTTCAGAAGTCACATAATTAGTTAAATAAAGTCCACCTTTGTGCAATCAAACTGTCACATGATCTGTCACATGATCTCAGAATTGAAGGAATGATGGATGGCGCTAAATACAGGGAAATTCTGACGGAAACCTGTTTCAGTCTTGCAGAGATTTGAGACTGGGACGGAGGTTCACCTTCCAGCAGGACAATAACCCTAAGCGTACTGCTAAAGCAACACTTGAGTGGTTTAAGGGGAAACATTTAAATGTCTTGAATGGCGAGCAAAGCCAGACCTCAATCCAATTGTGAATCTGTAGTATGACTTAAAGATTGCTGTACACCAGTGGAACCCAAGGAGCTGAAGGATCTGGAGCAGTTTTGTATCCCAGTGGTTAGATGTGCCAAGCTTATAGAGACATACCCAAGAGACTTGTAGCTGTAATTGCTGCAAAAGGTGGCTCTACAAAGTATTGACTTTGGGTGGTGAATAGTTTAGGCACATCAAGTTTTCAGTTTTTTTTTGTCTTATTTCTTGTTTGTTTCACAATAAAAAATATTTTGCATCTTCAAAATGGTGGAATCAAATGATACAAACCCCCAAAAATCAATTTTAATTCCAGGTTGTAAGGCATCAAAATAGGAAAAATGTAAAGGGGGGTGAATACTTTCGCAAGCCACTGTGTTATACAATTGGATGACGTAGTACACAACACGGGGAACACTTTTGACTCGTGAGCACTACTTTCAAAACTACTGGCGTAAAATCATCCAAAAGTTAGACAGTGCATCATTGCATAGGCTAAACACTTCTAATCTAAACTTTAACTGCTGCCCGCTATCAGATCATTTTAAAGGAACAATATAGGCTAGCCCACGGCCAGAAGAAACTAGATGTCATTGTTTTATATAGCCCTTTATATACCTGGCACTAACATTCGTCCTGATCTTGTCCACATTCACATTGTGCCCACATTTAGACAGGTGTGAACGATTAAAAGACCCGTTGTGAACTGATCGTGATCAGATCTACCTGACCAGCTCCAGAGGTGGTCCGCGACACATTGTTTCTGGATATCTTACAAGTGAAAATAGATSTGGATGGTCAAACCATTTAAATMATAACTATACCGCCTTCTAAAATCATTGACTCAAGGCATCAATTATTGAGAAAAAAAAGTCATTATTTTGAAACAATATCTTTCAAATAATTGGAATGCTTGAAGGGATCTCACGCACAGATAGAGACGCTAGCACTTATAGCACGCYAGCACTTAGGGCGCACCGATTGGTGTCACCTTGTTAGTCAGTATGTGTTAYACKTGTGCTGGCTTATCCATCTCATTAGTCGGAAGGTATTTCACCTGTGCTGGCCCAAGTGATATTTATGAGTGGCTGGCCCAGTRCTCCAGTGGCTTCAGAGATGTGGAAGGTCAACACCTTTAGTTGGCTCCCCCGATTTGATTTCTAGGAAAACATTCCTTTGTCTGATCTTCCCTGTTTTTGAACATTTACTTAACATCTGCCTTTAAGTTTGGTGTGGGTTTTTCTTTTGTTTGCCTCATATTTGGCAAATTTAGTGGGCACTCATGGTGGGTGTCTTTTAGGTCCCAGCTGTTGTTGCTGGTCATCTTTCAGTGGACAACACCATGAGTGTCTTTCAGAACCCCTCCTAAAACCCCATTTTATTTCTTGTCAGTGACTCTTTATTAGTTCCCCCTTCTGTTTGAGCTAAAACCTTTTTGGTTCTCTTGCTGGGTAATGTAACAATGAGCTTCATATGTTTTCTAATAGATAATTAACCCAGTGTGGTGAACTTTGCACACCATACGATACCCATATTATGCCATCTTAAAACATGGGTTCAAATAATTGGTTATTCTATATTACAGTGAAACTTGAGCAAGTTGAAGAAGATGAGATGAGAGGAAGATGTACACCATTGAAGCCAACGAACAGAAGAGGAGCAGAAGAGACTCCAACCTGACTGCTGAAAGAGAAAACCAACGTGGTGAGGAGAGGATACACACACCAATTCTCTGTAGCCTCTTGCATGGTGTTCGTTTCAATACTTCCCCCTGGAACTGTCCCTAAGATTAACCTCTCTTGTCTCTCTATTTCCCTTACAGGTTTCCTAGGGGAACTATGAAGCGCAAACACAAGAGAGAGGCATCAGGCAGACGACATGAGAAAAGAGTGAGGGGATTAGGTGTTGCCCAGCGACTGAAGACACGCCCCCAAACCAGCCCCCTGCACTCCTGATCTGAATACACCCACATGTTAGTTATTTCTTTATTGTTTAGTTTGTATAGTGTAGCAGAGTTCTTAAGCTATCTAGAATAGTATAATGTTGGGGGTTAAGAAGTGGATCTAAAATTCAATGTATAACACTTGTATCTTTGATCAATGTTTATTATGAGTATTTCTGGAAATTGATGTGGCTCTCTGCAAAATCACCGGATGTTTTTGGAACTACTGAACATAACGTGCCAATGTATACTGAGATTTTTTTTATATAAATATGAACTTTACCGAACAAAACATATATGTATTGTGTAACGTGAAGTCCTATGAGTGTCATCTGATAAAGGTCATCAAAGCTTAGTGATTAATTTTATCTCTATTTCTGCTTTTTGTGACTCCTGTCTTTGGCTGGAAAATTGGCTGTGTTTTTCTGTGATTTTGCGGTGACTTAACATAATCGTTTGTGGTGCTTTCGCTGTAAAGCCTATTTGAAATCGGACACTTTGGTGGGATTAACAACAAGATTACCTTTAAAATGGTATAAGATACAGTGGGGAGAACAAGTATTTGATACACTGCCGATTTTGCAGGTTTTCCTACTTACAAAGCATGTAGAGGTCTGTAATATTTATCATAGTGTCAGGGCCCCTCTGCATTGCAGGGGCGGTTCCTCCTGCAAGCAGAGGAGGGTCATTAGTAATTGGAGCCACCTGGGCTCAGGGTATTTAAACTTGCTTCACTAATCACTTCTCTCTCTGCTCCTCCAGGTATGATCCTGTTTTGTTTGTTCCTTTGTAGTTTTGCATAGTTTTCACTCAGTCATATTTACACACACAGATTCACGCATCCATGCACTTTACATACACCTTACCTTATGATACTTCCACACCTCATTCCTTTTTCTTTGTTTTAAGTTAATAGTTTTGGTTTAGAATAAAGAACCTTTTTAATTGGCCTATACCTGTTGTTCGTGTCCCCTCAGTTTTGTCACAGGCTATGAGCCGGCCTGTGACAAGTGGGGGCTCATCCGTAAGTTAAAGTTAATTGTACTTTAGTCTTACTTTAGTATTTTAGTGTACTTTAACATTTTGTCATAGCTGGGTAAGGTTTTGTCTAGATTGTCTTTGTCTTATTACTGATACGTTTGTTTATTTGTAATTTGGCTTATTTGATTTTTGTTTTGTAGTTAACTTGGGTTACTTTAGTTCAGATTGCCAAAAACAAATTGTTTGAGGGGATGTCTTGGTTGGGCCAATATTGTTGAAGAGAGCATTGAGAGCCATGTGTTCTTTTGGTTCAGTTAGCTTGATAGCTTAGCAATTCACTCTGGGTTTTGTTCAGGTGGGAGTCCTCTCCTGTTCAGGCTTATCAGCGAGTGTCAATAGGAGGCTCGTGGGGTTTTTGTTTTAGGTGGCAGTGAACGTGGGTAGAGCATCCCTTTCCCTTTTCCCCTACATCGGCTCGGGAGCACCTCCGTGGTTATGGGGGGGCCGCCAGTTTCTGGTTGTCTTTTCCATTCCACTGGTTTTGTGTGCATAAAACCCCTCCACATGTGACTGCACAAAGACCAGGGCCAGTTAGTTAGTTGTTTTTGGAGGATGTGCGTGTGGCTCCTGTCCTTAGACCCAGACTGACAGCAGGTGAGTTGTGTGTTTTTGGAGCATTTGTAAGTTTTATTGGTTGAGGAAATGTCTTCCATTTTGAGTATTTTGTTCAAGCTCCTTCAGAGTAGCCTTAGAGTTGTGTACTAAGGAGCAGTTAATTGAAATTGCTGAACATTATCAGATTGAGATTGTTGATAAAAATTTAAAGACTGAAACTAGATTAAAGCAGGGTCTTAGGGAATGGGTGTTTTTGGGGTCAGTCTGCTATTAGTGAGGGTGCAAGTTTCAGTCTAGCCCAGACATGGGCAAACTACGGCCCGCGGGCCACATACGGCCCGTTAGGCTTTTTAATCCGGCCCGCCGAACTTGTCCAAATTATAGTTAAAAATTCATTTTCTTTCCCTTTCCCTGCAATGCCCACGTTTCCCAATAGATGGCGCACTCAAAACACATTGACCGTTGTTGGAGTGGCGCGTATTTCTCTTTATTTCACTTTAATTTTCACTCGTTCACGTCACCATTAAGCCCTTCTGTGAAAATGAGCGGACCAAAGAGAAGGAAGTGGACAGCGAATGCCGAGTGTTTAATAAGGAGTGGACAACAAAATACTCTTCACTGAAGTCGATCAACGGCTGTATGTCTGATATGCCAAGAAGCTGTTGCGGTTTTCAAAGAGTACAATATCAGCCGTCACTTGCCACGAAGCATGCAAACTATTGCTAGCAAGCAGTCAACACAAGAACGGGCGGCTACTGCTCAGAGTTGGCAGCTAATTTACAGAGTCAACAGAACTTTTTTCACCGACAAACTGCAATTCAAGAGTCATACAAGGCAAGTTATTTGCTGGCATTCAAATTAGCAAAGGCTAGCAAGCCTTTCTCCGAAGGCGAGTTTTTGAAAGAGTGCATGGTAGACCAGCAGGTTCTGGTTCCGGAGAGCAAAGCCAAGTTTGAAAAAATCAGTTTAGCACGCAGGACAGTGACTCGCCGCGTGGAACTGATTGACGAAGATTAGTCAGCGAGTTAAACAAAAAGGCGGAGTCCTTTAAGTTATATTCACTAGCACTGGATGAAAGTACGACATAAAGAACACTGCTCAGCTCCTAATTTTTATCCGAGGGATTAGCGACAGTTTTGAGATAACGGAGGAGCTTTTGAGCATGGATATCACTGAAAGGGAACGCGGAGAGGACTTATATTGAACAGGTGTCTGCTTCATCGAGAGAATGAAGCTACCTTGGAGTAAACTTGCCAATGTCACCACGGATGGATCGCCAAATTTAACTGGAAAAAACATCGGGCGCTGAAAAGAATCCAGGATAAAGTGAAAGAAGAAAACCCTGACCAGGATTGTTATTTTCTTCACTGCATCATTCATCAGGAGTCTCTGTGTAAGTCTGTATTGCAGCTTAATCACGTCGTGGATCCAGTGTAAAACTTGTTAACTTCATACGAGCAAGGGACTTAAATCATCGTCAGTTCATACGTTCCTGGAAGAAACTAATGCGGATTACCAGACCTACTTTACCACTCTCGCGTCCGCTGGTTAAGTTTGGGGAAAGGTTTCAACGAGTCTGGAGAGCTCAAAGACGAGATTCGCTCATTTTTTTAATTAATGGGGAAATCGAAGAATTCCCGAGCTGAGCGACACAAACGGGCTTTGTGACTTTGCGTTTGCTTGTGGACATATTTTACACATGAATGAGCTGAACGTGAAAGCTACAGGGGAAAGATCAGTTTGCGCACGACATGTACACAAATGTGAAGAGCCTTCAAATCCAAGCTGGTTTTATTCTCCAGGCAAATGTCAAACAAATCTTTCGCACATTTCCCCACACTAGCCGTGCGAGAAGAGGCCGCCCGAAATGGCGAAGAGAAATACTGCAAATCACTGGACGATCTGCACAGAGAATTTTGCCGTCCGGTTCTGTGATTTTGAAAAAATTGACAAGTCACTTCAACTGGTGTCCTGTCCCCGGTCACAAAGACCCCGAATCAGCACCGCAGGAGCTGCAATTGGAACTGATCGATCTTCAGTCTGACTCCGTCTCAAAGGAGAAGTCAAGTCTCTCTAACTGAAATGACTTTTACGCATCTCTAACGAGACTGCGTTTCCAAACCTCCGGAGGACAGCCAGAAGATGCTGGTGGTTGTTTGGGCGTCGACCTACGGTGTGAGCAGACGTTTAGCGTCATGAAAATCAACATAAGCCCATTCACGATCCAAGTTAACTGACAACACCTCAGATCTGTCCTAGAATTGCCACAACAAAACTAACTCCAGACTTTGTGCACTGGCAAAAAGGGAGACCAACAACACCTGTTCCCACTGAAATGGTGAGTTTTTCTTGCTGTTTATGAAAAAATGCTAATGGAAGTTTGGAAGTGCGTCTTTTTAATTGAGCCAGCGCATTTACGCACAGCAGCGGTACAGTAGCTTTTAACACCGCCGCAACATCGCTCTTAAATTTAAATAAAATTTTTCAGCTGCAGGTAGGATATTTAATTACCGTAATGTCTGTGTGCTTGGCAACGATACCACGTGTATGATTTGCCGCGTGAGGCGAGGGCGTCCCGTGGCGAGTGGACGTAGAGCGCAGCGTCAGGACATCCATCCATGATTTTCGGAGTTTAACACAAGTAGATATTATGAGCTTGAGTATTTCGTTGTGTAAGAAGTACTGTTTTGAATGGTTGAAACGTGATTCCATTTTTCAAAAATGTTGATTTCTTTAACTTTGCACCTTCATTGAAAACTTATTAAAAACAGACGCCAATCTGATAAATCACAGTTGTATGTTATTTTAATCTATTTACATTTCCTCATCCCGGTACTGCGAAATAGTTGTAAATGCCATATCTTGCATATTCCTTGAGACAATTTTATTACTGATAACGGCTATTTTTCACATTTGAAAGACAGTTAATAAATGGTGTACGTGTTTCTTACTGGCTATGAGGTTTGCACACACTACCCTTTAATTTTTAGTACTATCCGCCAAACCTCCTCCAAATGCTCCTGGCCCGGCCCCTCCTGTCAAATTTTGAACCCATATGTGGCCCGCGAGTCAAAAGTTTCCCACACCCCTGGTCTGCCTTAACTTTTGGACGAGAGGGAGCTGTTGCTAAATGCAGTTTAGAGATTGGGCGTGTTGAGAACTGCTAATAGAACGAGGAAGGACTACTAACAGTGTTTGATGTTTTCACAGACTCTTTGTTTGTGCCTAATTTGGATGAGTCAGACCAGACAATACTTTGCTTTTATCTTGAGCGTATTGGCGGAAGCTAGAGCTTGGGTCGATTTGGAACAGTGACTTATGTTGTTGCAAAAGCCTCAACGTAAGCACGTGTGCTTTTGCAGCAATGAGTGTAGCTGACAGTAACCTTTGCTAAGTTAAATCAGCAGTCTTTGAAGGTCTACGACTTGTAGAGGCATTTCGTCAACGTTTTCGTTGACAGAAAAGTATATTCACAAACCTATTCTGATTGGTTTGTTTGATTGACTCTGCAATTTAATCGTGTGTACAGCTTCTAAGTAGTACTTTTGAGGTCTGTCTAATTTTGATGTTAAACCAGTTAAATTCTGGTCTGGACCAGGTGGCTTACATTTACATGAATGAAACATAAAGTTAAGTCTCCATGATTGCAGCAAATCCTTGCGGATGAGTACGGCTAACACCAGTAAAAGCCATTGTTGAGTCAAACAGTGCATGTACCATAAATAAGAACTTATACTCCTAGGATATAGTAGGTCACCTTTTTTTGGCCGCGTCTTCGCCAAAAGGCCTCAGCGCAAGTTTGGTCTGGAGACTTAAAAGCACCGGTTAATGTTAATACCTGTCGCTACTGTTAGCTTGAAGTACATTGGAAGAAAGATTGTCCTCTGCTTGAATCAAAAAAAGTCCAGGTCAAGTTAACCTGCTGTGATGGCAGCTCCTGTTAAGCCTCTGACTCACCAGGGTGGAGCTTGTTTGCAGCCTAGTTAGTTTGATTCTCAGTCTTCCACTGTGATTTTTTCAGCCTTATTTCAGTGTTGTAGTGTCCCTGGGATGATGGCAAAACAAATGTTCATTCAAAGATCTTAAAGAGACACTGGAGGCTTTAATTATTTATTCTTGGAATCTGTTTTGCTGTTCTCTAGAGTTCTGATTACTGGCAGTTGGTGGTAATGGTATGTCGTATGGGGTCTAGTCCATTCTCTAGTCCTTTACATGAAGTACCCTAAAAATGTGGTCTGGTAGAGGGTGAGTGTAGATGTGGGAGTTAGGACCCCGTTTGCCCAGTAGGGGAGTCCAATGATTTGGGAATGACTTGGGCAGGTAGTAAGGTGGTGGGCAAGTGAAAACTAAACATCGGTTAAGAAGAAACCTTCGTGTCCCGTGCAGAGGGTCTCGGATCAAAACTGTGTCTCCTGGTTATTCCTCGTTTTTGTTGTCTGGTTACCCGCGCGGGCCTCTCGTAAGGAGGTTGGGTAAGCCAGAAAGTCTTGAGTTGCCAGTCAACTCCAACAGAACAGTTGACTGTTCTTAGAGATCATTGATGGCGCGCAAAAGGCGATCACTACACCTTGGTGATCTGGTTTGATAAAGTGGTTCCTGAATTCAGGTGGTGGGAGTATGCTCAGGTTTTTTCTTCTTGATGGCGGCGTTGGGTCAGGAGAATGGGTTCCACCTATGATCGGGTCTAGGAGAACCAGTCCTTTCAAATACAGTTGTACTACTACCTTTGCGAAAAAAGTGTTGCAATCTTCCACATGGTCGAGTGGCAGGTCATTATGGTGTTTCGTAAACATTATGATCTCATACTTCGTTTTGACTTTTTTCTGGCCACGTTTAAAGCGGGATGTATTCTCAGTTTGAATTAAAACTTGTGATAACGTTCGCACACAAGCAAGCCAAAATCAGGTGTAAGCCTGCACTTCTGATCCAAACACAGCCATAGGGCAAACCTTTTGAGCATCTATCGATTGTGGTTGGGCCATACCAGGTCAAGTCAGTCATAGCTATTATTAACTCGTTATGTGTCAAGCAACTAGATATCGCAGCTTTTTCCTTGCGTACCGATAACTTCAAAATCAGTAAGTTAAACGCGTTAACCTCAATCTATTTAAACATTGGGATTTCCAAAATACCATACCAGCTTTCACTGATCAGGGGTCTACCTTGTACCTTCCAGTTTATTTGCTATCAGGTCAACAGCTTAAAGTGTAAACAGAACAAGTCTACTGTCGTTTCATGCCCTTAGAGGCCAGGGAGCCTTTGGAACGTTTTCATCAAACTTTAAATCCTTGCTTTCGTGCATACTGTACAGAACTGTCTGCAGATTGGGAGGAGGATACCTGCTGTTGGACTAGACTTGCTCCGTAAAGTAGTGCAGAAAGCACGGAGGTTTACCCAATGAATTAGTGTTGGTCAGGTGGCGTAGGCCCTTTAGCGTGTTGCAGGATGGTTGTTTCCTGAAGGAACCACCTCGGAAGCTATGACTATGTAAATGGTTTTAGGTTGAAGTTGTATAGGGCTGGTGAACTGGCCAAAGAAACTAAAATGTTCTCAACGGAAAATGAAACTGAAATATGACGGACAGGCTGAGCTGCGTGAGTTTAGTCCCAGGGATCGTGTACTTGCTCTTCTGCCTCTTGTAAGTTCACCTTTTCAGGCAAAATACTGTGGTCTTTTCACTGTGTTGCGTAAAGTGTCAGATTTGAACTATCTTATTGAAACCCCTAGTCATAGGAAGTCCTCGAAATTATGCCATGTGAACCTGTTAAAATGTTAGCACTCCCGTGATCTAAGCAAAGTTGAAGGCACTCCAGCGGTGAGGTCAGCGTTGACTGCTGTTCCAGTCACTGCATCTTGTGGCTTTAATTTGGTGGAGGGGGGAGAAGAGGAGGAAGTTAGGGTTTCGGATGAGGTCTTACAAGGTCTGTTGAAAAACTCCCAGACTTTGCAAAACCTTGGGGTTTTGGTAGATCATTTAGACTCTGAGAAACGTGATGGATTGGTAGCTCTTATTAGAAACTACCCTGTTTTGTTTTTTGACACTCCATCGCAAACCCACTTAATTGAGCATGATATAGACATCGGAGATGCTAAGCCTATCAAACAGAGATTTTATCGTGTATCTGAGGAGAAGAGATTGCAATTGGAAACAGGTGCAGTATATGTTGGACAATGGTATTGCGGAGCCATGTTCAAATTGGGCTTCACCCTGTCTTTTGGTCAAAAAGTCTGATTCCACTTTCAGACCTTGCACTGATTATATAAAAGTTAACAATGAAAACTCAAAATGGTGAGTTTGCCAAAGCTACAGTCACATACCTAGGCAAGGTTGTTGGTCAGGGATTTGTCTGTCTCGTGGAAGCCAAGGTTCAGGCTGTGAAGCAGTTCCCACAGCCCTCCACAAAGAAAGAACTGATGCGCTTCCTTGGAATGGCGGGGTACTACCATGCTTTCTGTAAACTTTTCGGTAGTAGTGTCCCCACTGACCAATCTGTTGAAGGCTGAATTTATCTGGTCCACCCAGTGTCAAGAGGCATTTGATGCAGTTAAGGCTCTTTTGTGTTTGGCACCTGTGTTGGTAGCACCAACCTTTGGTAAACTTTTCAAATTGCAGGTAGACGCCAGTCAAATCAGTGCTGGGGCTGTGCTTCTCCAGGAGTATGATGACAATGTTGAGTGTCCAGTCAGTTTCTTCTCCCGGAAATTTAATAAGTATCAGAAAAACTATTCTGTAATTGAAAAGGAGGCTTTAGGTCTCATTTGGGGCTTTACAGCACTTCGAGGTCTGTTGGTTCTGGTTTGACCCCTTTAACTGTGTTCACTGACTACAACCCACTTATTTTTCTGAGGTCCCTGCAAAATCCCAACCAGCACCTGATGCGTTGGGCTTTGTTCTTGCAACCATTCAACCTTGATATTAGACACATTAGTGGTAAGGATAATATCATTGCTGATGCTCTGTCCCGTGCTCCTTTAACCTAGTTTGTATTTTTTCTCTGCTGCACCTCTTTCCTCTTAAATTGCTCCCCAGGTACCAGGGCTGCCGAGTTTGAGGGGCGGACATTCAGCTGGGGGACGCGGGGCTACTGCTAGGACTGGTATCCTTTTTTTTTTTTTCTTTATGGGGAAATTTGGATTGTTTTGAGTATGTTGGAGAAATTTGGGTTGAGGGTGGGACCCTCAAAATGTTTAGTCCTATTTTCCGCCCTTTATGCGGGCGCTGTCTCGCTATAACGTAAGCTGTTTGTTATGGTAAAGTTATTTTAAAAAATCTAACACGCCGATTGCATTAAGAACTAGTGTATCTTTCATTTGCTGTCCAACATGTATTTTTTAGTAAAGTTTATGATGAGTTATTTGGTCAGATTAGGTGAGTGTCAGAAATATATCCGGACTTTCTGGGAAAAAGTTGCTACATTTTCACAATGTATAACCACGGTTTTCAGCTCTAAATATGCACATTTT
>NW_019946932.1:0-1728 GCF_002910315.2 Salvelinus sp. IW2-2015 | reverse complement strand
TGGTTAGTGACTAATTATATCTCTATTTGGTCGGTTTTGTGATAGCTACCTATGCGGTAAAAAAATTGTGAAAATATGCGGTGTAGTCTTTTGCTATTGTGGTTAGCTAATAGAAATACATATTGTGTTTTTGCTGTAAAACATTTTAAAAATCGGAAATTATGGCTGGATTCACAAGATGTGGATCTTTCATTTGCTGTATTGGACTTGTGATTTCATGATATTTAGATGCTAGTATTTACTTGTGGCGCTATGCTAGGCTATGCTAGTCAGCTTTTTACTGATGAGGATGCTCCCGGATCAGGGATGGTGATGAAGTAGAGGTTAAGAGAGAAAAGGAAAATGGGGAGCCCCTGTCTCGCGCGCAGGAAACATTCAGAGGACACCTGACTACTTATGAAACATTTCGTTCATTTTTCAAAATAAAAGCCTGAAGCTATGTCTAAAACCTGGTCACAGCCTGAGGAAGCCATTGGAAAAGGAATCTGGTTGATACCCCTTTAAATAGAGGATAGACGGTCCATGAAACACAGATATAAAAAATATATATATATCACTTCCGGGTTATGTTTTCGCCTGCAGAATAAGTATTGTTATACTCACAGACAACATTTTTTTAGTTCTCTCTCGCTCTCTCGCTCTGCTCCTCCAGGTATGATCCTGTTTTGTTTGTTCCTTTGTAGTTTTACATAGTTTTCACTCAGTCATATTTACACACACAGATTCACGCATCCATGCACTTTACATACACCTTACGTTATGATACTTCCATACCTCATTCCTTTTTCTTTGTTTTAAGTTAATAGTTTTTATTTAGAATAAAGAACCTTTTTAATTGGCCTATACCTGTTGTTCGTGTCCCCTCATTTTTGTCACAGGCTATGAGCCGGCCTGTGACAATAGGTACACTTCAACTGTTAGAGACGGAATCTAAAACAAAAATCCAGAAAATCACATTGTATGATTTTTAAGTAATTAATTTGCATTTTATTGCATGACATAAGTATTTGATCACCTACCAACCAGTAAGAATTCCGGCTCTTACAGACCTGTTAGTTTTTCTGTAAGAAGCCCTCCTGTTCTCCACTCATTACCTGTATTAACTGCACCTGTTTGAACTCGTTACCTGTATAAAAGACACCTGTCCACACACTCAAACAGACTCTAACCTCTCCACAATGGCCAAGACCAGAGAGCTGTGTAAGGGCATCAAGGATAAAATTGTAGACCTGCACAAGGCTGGGATGGGCTACAGGACAATTATTTATTTGGATTTCATGTAATGGATACACAAAATAGTAACAATCGGTGAAGTGAAATGAAAAAAATTATTTGTTTCAAAAAATATGGGAAAATATCAAACGGAAAAGTGATGAGTGCGTATGGATTCACCCACTTTGCTATGAAGCCCCTAAATGATATCTGGTGCAACCAATTAACTTCATAAGTCACATAATTAGTTAAAGTCCACCTGTGTGCAATCAAACTGTCACATGATCTCAGTATATATATATATATATCTCTCTCTCTCTGTTCTGAAAGGCCCCAGAGTCTGCAACACCACTAAGCAAGGGGCACCACCAAGTAAGCGACACCATGAAGACCAAGGAACTCCTCAAACAGGTCAGGGACAAAGTTGTGGAGAAGTACAGATCAGGGTTGGGTTATAAAAAAATATCCAAAACTTTGAACATCCCACAGAGCACCATTAAATCCATTATTAAAAAA
>NW_019946931.1:28878-37849 GCF_002910315.2 Salvelinus sp. IW2-2015 | reverse complement strand
TGTAGCTAAGGCAGGATATACAGTATTTTTCCTTAGGCGGATATACAGTATGTGTCCCTGGTCAGGATACTACAGTAATGTGTCACTAGCAGAATATACATTGTATGTTTCCCTAGGCAGGATATACAGTATGTTTCACTAGGTTCACGGAATATACAGTAATGTTTTACTAGGCAGGATATACGTATGTTTCACTGGGCAGGATATACAGTATGTTTCACTGGGCAGGATATACAGTAATGTTTTACTAGGCAAAGGATAATACCAGTAAATGTTTCTCACTATGCAAGGATATACAGTATGTTTACTAGGCAGGATATACAGTATGTGTCACTAAGGCAGGATATACAGTATGTGTCACTTAGGCAGGATATCCAGTATGTGTACTTAGGCAGGTTGATATACAGTTATGTGTCACTAGGCAGGATATACAGTATGTTTCACTAGGGCAGGATATACACGTAATAGATAGAGTCACTAGGCAGGATATACAGTATGTGTCACTAGGCAGATATACCAGTATGTTTCACTAGGCAGGATATTACAGTATGTTTTCACTAGGCAGGATATACATGTATAGGTTTTTAACTACGCAGGATATACAGTATGTTTTCACTGGGCAGGATATCAGTATGTTTCACTGGGCAGGATATACAGTATGTTTTACTATGGGGGGGGGGGCAGGATATAACAGTGATGTTTCATATGCTAGGATTATCCAGTATGTTGTTACTAGGCAGGATATGACAGTATGTGTCACTAGGACAGGATATACCAGGTATGTTGTCACTTAGGCAGGATAATACAGTTAGTGTTTCACTATGCAGGAGTATACAGTAAATGTGTCACTACGGCGGCTATACAGTATGTTCACTGGGCAGGATATACAGTATGTTTCACTATGCAGGATATACAGTATGTTTTACTAGGCAGGATATACAGTATGTTTACTAGGCAGGATATACAGTATGTGTTAAAAACAACTAGGCAGGTGATATAGCAGTATGTGTCACTAGGCCAGGATATACAGTGATGGTTTCACTAGGAGGATATAACAGTATGTGTCACTAGGCAGGATATACAGTATGTGTCACTGGCAATATAACAGTATGTTCACTAGGCAGGATATACGTATGTGTCACTGCAGGATATACAGTATGTGTTCACTAGGCAGGATATACCAGTATGTTTTTCACTAGCAGGATACTACAGTATGTTTCACTGGCAAGGATATACAGTATGTGTCACTAGGCAAGAGAACAGTAGTTCACTAGGTCAGGATATACAGTATGTTTCAGCTAGGCAGGATATACAGGTCCAATGTTTCACTAGGCAGGAATACAAGGTATGTGTCACTAGGGCAGGATATACGTAAAGTGCTGTCATAGGGCAGGATCAATAAAGTATGTGTCACTAGGCAGGATATAGCAGTATGGTGGTTTCACTAGGCAGGATATGCAGTATGTTTCACTAAGGCAGGATATAGTTGGTTTGCACTAGGCAGGAATATACAGTATGTTGTCACTAGGCAGGGATAGTACAGTATGTTTCACTAGGGCAGGGAATATACAGTAATGTTTTACTAGGCCAGGATCTATCAGTTAATGTTATACACTGGGCAGGAATATACATGTAATGTTTCACTATGGCCAGGATATACAGGTATGTTTTACTAGCAGGATAGTACAGTAATGTTTCACACTAGGCTGGATATACAGTATGTGTCAGCTAGCAGGAATATACGAGTATGTGTCACTAGGCAGGATAATACAGTATGTTTCATAGGCAGGATAATACAGTATGTGTCAACTAGGACAGGACATAGCAGTTGTGTCATAGGCAGGAATATACAGTATGTTTCACTAGGCAGGATATACAGTATTGTGTCCACTAGGCTAGTGATATACAGTATGTGTCACTAGGCAGGATAATATCAGTTGTTTCACTAGGCAGGATAATAATAACTGTTTCACTGGGCAGGATATATCAGTATGTTGTCACTAGGCAGGATGAATACAGTATGTTTCACTAGCAGGATATACAGTATGTTTCACTAGGCAAGGATAATACAGTATGTTTTCAACTAGGCAGATATACAGTATGTGGTCACTAGGCAATAGTTCACGAGATATACAGTATGTGTCATCTAGGCAGGAATACAGATTGTCACTAGCAGAGATAACAGTAGTTTACACTAGGCAGGATATACAGTATGTTTCACTAGGCAGGATATATACAGTATGTTTCACTAAGGCAGGTAATATACAGTTATGTGTCACTAGGCAGGGATATACAGTATGTTTTCACTAGGCAGTGATATACAGTATGTTTCACTAGGCAGGATATACAGCTATGTTGTCAGTAGGCAGGATATACAGTCTGTTTGCACTAGGACAGGATATACAGTATAGTGTCAACTAGGCCAGGAAATACGAGTATTGTTTGACCTACGGCAGGATATACAGTATTTTAAAGATTGGAAATCCAAGGCTAATAAGTTAAACACTCATGCTGCTCTAATTCTAAACCATGACACAGTAATTCAACAAGATCGAATGCAGTATCCCATGAAACTGATTGAGAATGAAAAAGTGAAGAATTTCTTCACGGTTGACAGTGAATGATGGCCGTAGTTTTGAAAATGAGGTATGGCCCAGTGGTGTAAAGTACTAGTACAAATACCTTTAAAGTACTTTACTTAAGCCGTTTTTTGGTGGGGGGGGGTATCTGTTACTTTACTATTTACTTTTTTATTGGCCACAACTTTTACTCACTAACATTCCTAAAGAAAATAATGTACTTTTTACTAACATTACATTTTTCCGCCTGACAGCCCACAAGTACTATGTTACATTTTGAATGTTTAGACAGGACAGGAAAATGGTCCAATTCACACACTTATCAAGAGCACATCCCTGTCAATCCCTACTGTCTCTGAGCTGGTGGACTTCCCTAAACAGAGAATCCCTTTGGTCATCCCTTACTGCCTCTGATGCTGGGGACTCCACTAAACAGAGAACATCCCTGGTTCATCCTACTGCCTCTGATTCTGGCGGGACTCACTAAACAGAAGAACATCCCTGGTCATCCCTTACTGCCTCTGATTGGCGGACTCAATAAACAGAGAACATCCTGGTCATCCCTAGCTTGGCGCTCTGATCTGACAGACTCACTAAACAAGAGAATACATCCTGGTCATCTACTGGCCTCTGATCTGGTGGACTCACTAAACAGAGGAACATCCTGGTCATCCCTACTGCCTGCTGATCTGGCCGGACTCACTAACGAGACTAATCCTGGTCATCCCTACTAGCCGCTCTGGATATGACAGACTCACTAAACAGGGGAACTCCCTGGTCGCATCTACTGCCTCTGATCTGGTGGACTCCCTAAAACAGAGACATCCTGTCCATCCCTACTGCCTTGATCTGGCGGACTCAACTAAACAGAGACATCCCTGGTCATCCGCCTCCTGCCTATGATCTGGACAGACTGCACTAAAAACGAAACATCCCTGGTCATCTACTGCCTCTGATCTGGTGACTCACTAAACAGAGAACATCCTGGGTCATCCACTACTGCCTCTGATCTGGCGGACTCACTCAGACAGAGAACATCCCTGGTCATCCTACTGGCCATCTGATCTGGTGGACTCACTAAACAGAGAACATCCCTGGGTCATCCTAACTGCTCTGATCTGGCGGACTCATCTAAACAGAGAACAATCCCTGTCATCCTACTGCCTCGCTGATTGGCGGACTCAGCTAACAGAGACACATCACCTGCGCTCATCCCTACTGCTTCTGATCTAGTGCGACTCACTAAACAGAGAACACCCTGGTCATCGCTACTGCTCTGATCTGGCGGACTCACTAAACAGAGAACATCCCTGGTCAATCCCTACTGCTCTGATCTGGCGGACTCATTAAACACAAATGCTTAATTTGTAATTCATGTCTGAGGTGTTGGAGTGTGCCCTTTAACTATCCGTAATAAAAACTCAAAAAACGAATGTTGTGGCATTTGGATTGCCTATAAGAACTAGAATTTGAAAGTTAATTTATACTTTCTTTAATTTTTGAATACTTAAGTATATTTTTGGAAATTACAAATCTACTTGTGGATACTTAAATATATTTAAAAAACCGAATACTTTTAACAAAAGTAATATTTTTAACCTGGTGACTTTCACTTTTACTTGAGTCACTTTTCTTTTTCATATATATCTTTACTTTTACTCAAATATGACAATTAGGGTACCTTATTCCACCACTGCGGTATGGCTAACCTATGGTGTTTGAGGGTATTAAAAATCAATATTAAAAATGAGCTTTCTTATTAATACTCTCAGATATAGGACAGAACACGTATAAAAACATTTCCGTTTTGATTACGTATTTTTTACAACTCTGTTTTCCATTATGAATCTGATTTATTTATGCATTTCTTTGGGCTAATAGCAGTAAGAAATTAATGTTTCATCACACTAATGTAATTTTAATATTATTCCTACAGGGGTCGTAAAATTATATAATCAAATAGCTAAATATATCCTTGGTATGCACCATCTTAAAACAATTTCCATATGTCGACTGGTAGAAACATGGCATGTTATATAGTAAAAAAGACGGGGGTGCTGCTGTTCGCTCGCTCGGATGCTTATTCTGCAGATGATGCAAGTGGATTCTCAGCACACGTTGCGAATTTTCAGAAAAGTTAGCCGAGGTGTCATGTTGGGGATGACCGATTTATCTTTTGGATGAACGTGAGAAAAGGGTAATGGTCTTTTTTATATGAATTGGTTTTAGACAATCACGATGAACATAACTGGTTGTGTTCATGGCCATTAAAAAGTAGCTTCATTTTACAAGTTAAATTTTACATGTCAATTATTTTTTTTAAGGAAATTAATTAGTATGAGACGGAGGCAAAGGGCCTATACTGGCCTCATAAAAGATATCGTTAGCACCATATTTGCGCTAGCCTGGGGACCGAGGTTAGTGTCGTCTATTGGGGCCAGGTAGATGGCAGTGTTTCTTTAAGAAACTGATACTCATGTCTATGGCGCTAGGTTTCCCAGCCGATACAAAGGATTAAACTAACTCCTGTAAACACACTAATATTACCTCTGGTTGTGGGTTCAAGGTTTCGGTCAGCCTTTAGATGTTATTTTGACAGTTCCCAAGCAGTCACACGTTCGGGCATCCACGCTAACAAAACAATGATAACAGTTAACCACAGGTTATACTGATCGAATCCTGGCCTTATGCGGTTTACAAGACAGGCAGCCCAATTAGACGTTCGCCACTAATATAGGTTTTATTGACCAATGAGATAAAGATGTTTTTGCCAATATTTGGGGCAAAGATTCCAAATTGGTCTGCCTGTGAAAATGCAGGACTTTTGTGTCAAGGTTTTGGCCAGACTTATAAGACGACATAATTGTTGGAATGTTAGTTTAACAAAAGTGTTGGATTGCAGTCACTCCTTGTCCACTGCTTTCAAGGTACGGAAAACTAACATCTAAACTATCTCTTTACAATAGAACATCGTTGAGCCTGGTTTCCAGTGCTCCCGAGTGGTGCATGGTCTCAGGAAGCGCATCTCAGTGCATAGAGGTGTCACTACAGAGTCCTGGTTCGGCTCCGAGTGGTCGCAGCGGTCTAAGGCAACCTCTCACATCTCAGTGCTAGGAAGGAGTTCACTACAGAGACCTGGTTCAGGCTCACGATGGGTGCAGTGGTTAAAGGCACCTCTCCTCAGTGCTGGAGGAGTTCACTACAGAAGGCCTGGTTCAGGACTCCCCCGAGTGGTTGCAGTAGGTCCTAGGGCACCTCAATATCAAGTGCTAGGAGTCTCAACTGCAGAGCCTGGTCTCAGGCTCCCGAGGGTTGGTGCGGCGGTCTAAGGCACCTACATCTCAGTGCTAGAGGAGTCACTCAAAAGAGCCTGGTTCAGGCTCCCGAGTGGTGCAGCCGGTCTAAGGCAGCCTCATCTCATGCCTCAGAGGAGTCAACTACAGAGCGCTGGTTCAGGCTCCCGAGTGGTCGGCAGCGGTCCTAAGGCATCCTCGCATCTCAGATGCTAGAGGACGTCAAAACTACAAGAGCTTGGCTCAGGCTCCGAGTGGTGCAGCGGTCTACAGGCACCTACATCTCAGTGCTAAAGGTGTCACTACAGAGCCTGGTTCAGGCTCGCCCGAGTGGTGGACAGTTGGTCTAAGGCACCTCGCATCTCAGAGCTACGAGGAGGTCATCTTACCAAGAGCCTGGTTCAGGCTCCGAGCCTGGTGGGCAGTGTTAATCAGGCACCTGCATCTCCAGTGCTAAGAGGAGTCACTACACGAGCTGGTTCAGGCTCCTGAGTGGTGGCAGCGGTCTAAGCAGTGCATACTGCCGTGCTAGAGGAGTCACCTACAGAGCCTGGATTCCAGGCTCCCGAAGTGGTGCAGTGGTCTAAGGCAGTGCAATCTACAGTGCTAGAGGTGTCACTACAGGAGCCTGGTTCAAGGCCCGAGTGGTGGCAGCGCGGTTAAGGCAGTGCATCTCAGGCTAGAGGAGTTCACTACAGAGCCTGGTTCAGGCTCCCGAGTGGTGCAGCGGTCTACAGGCAGTGCATCTCAGTGCTAGAGAGTCACTACATGAGCTGGTTCAAAAGGCTCCGAGTGGTGCAGCGGTCCTAAGGCACCCTCATCTCAGTCGCTGGGAGGAGTAACTACAAATGAGCCTGGGTTGCAGGCTCCCGATTGGATGCAGTGAGTCAAGGCAGCTGGCATCTCAGTGCTAGAGGAGTCACTACAGAGCTGGTTCCAGGCTCCCGATGTGCAGCGGTCTGAAGCCCCTCATCTCAGTGCTAGAGGAGGTCACTCAGAGCCTGGCTTCAGGCTCCCGAGTGGTGCAGTGTCTAAGGCACCTCATGCTCAGTGCTAGCCGGAGTCATGCTACAGAGCCTGGTTCAGGCTCCGCGAGTGGTGCAGCGGTCTAGGATGAGGCACCTTAAACTCAGTGCTAAGAGAGTCACTACAGGCCTGGGTTCAGGGCTCCCGGTTGGTGGGGCAGCGCTCTAAGGGCACTCATCTCAGTGCTAGAGGAGTCACTAGCAGAGTCCTGGTTCAGGCTTCCTGAGTGGTGCAGTGGTCTAAGGGCGCGCATCTCAGTGCCTAGAGGTTTCATACAGAGGCCTGGTTCAGGCTCCGGAGTGGATGAAGGCGGTCTAATTAGAAGCCCTCATCTCAGTGCTAGAGGAGTCACTACAGTAGAGCCTGGTTCAAGGCTCCCGAGTGGTGCAGTGGTCCTAAGGCACCTCATCTCAGTGGGTAGAGGAGTCACTACAGAGCCTGGTTGGCTCTGAGCTGGTGCAGTGGTCTAAGGCAGTGCATCTCAGTGCTAGAGGTGTCACTACAGAGCGCTGGTTCAGGGCTCTTGAGTTGTTGCATGGTCCTCAGGCACCTCATCTCAGTGCCTAGGAGTCACTACAGAGCTCTGCGTTCAGAGCGCCCCGAGCTGGTGGCAGTGGTCCTAAAGGCAGCGCAATCTCAGTGCTAGGAGGAGTACACTACAGGCTGTACTCAGGCTCCCGAGTGGTTTGCAGTTGGTTCTAAGGAGTGCATTCAGGTGCTAGAGGTGTCAACTACAGAGCATGGTGCTTTGGTTCAGGCTCTTGAGTGGTGCGTGGGGTCTCAGGCACCTCGATCTCAGTGCTAGGAGTCACTTACCAGAGCCTGGTTTCAGGCGCCCGAGTGGTGCAGTGGTCTAAGGCAGCGCATTCTCCAAGTGCTAGGAGGAGTCACTACAAGAGCTGGTTCAGGCTCCGAGGTGGTGCAGTGGTCTAAAGGCAGTGCATCTTCAGTGCTAGAGGAGTCACTACAGAGCCTGGTTTCAGGATGTAATCTACAACCGGCCGTGATCGGGCATACTGTATATCCTGCCTAGTGACACATACTGTATATCCTGCCTAGTGACACATACTGTATATCCTGCCTAGTGACACATACTGTTGAGTTTTGGTGCACGAGAAAGAAAAGGTGACTATTCAGCTTCACCATCCTAAACTCTCATTAGAAATGTGGTGTTTTTGGTGTAACGGTAATGTTATTGCCCTACTACGCTATTATATTACATTTGGTTCTGATAATTAAATAGGCTACTAATGAATCATTGTGTGATTTTGCGAAACATTGATTCAGCTTTGGTCTAACTTGACTAAACGTGATAATGAGAAGTGATCATCTTCTATTTGTATTAATAAGTGATGAGTAGGACTATTATAGGTGAAGGCAACAGATCTTGATGAGGGTTATTTTAAAGGATTGGAGCGCCCTTCCTGGTTCTGAAAGGACAGCGCCAGAATAGCTCAATGATGTTAAAGATGTTGAACGAACTTGTGGTGCTGAAGGATGGCTGAAGGATGGCTGAAGGATAACTGAAGGATAGCTGAAGGATAGCTGAAGGATGGCTGAAGAATAACTGAAGGATAGCTGAAGGATGGCTGAAGGATAGCTCTGCCATTCGGCCAGTTCAGAAACAAACAATAATTTGCAGTATAGTGTAATAGGCCTATGACTACATGGTATAGATATTAGTAGACTATGACTACATGGTATAGATATTTTAGTAGACTATGACTACTGTAGAGGGTATGCACGCATGAGATTATGTAGCACCCCTATGACTACTGGTATAGATATTAGTACGACTATGACTAAATGGTATAGATATTAGTAGACTATGAACTGACATGGTATGATATTAGTAGACTATGACTACATGGTATAGATATTAGTAGACTATGACTACATGGTATAATGATATTAGTAGACTATGACTACTATGGTATAGAACTATGTGAGTAGACTATGACTACATGGTATAGATATTCGTAGCTATGACTACATGGTATAAGATATTAGTAGACTATGACTACATGGTATTAGATATTATAGTAGACTATTGTGACTATACACATGGTAATA
>NW_019946931.1:18345-28853 GCF_002910315.2 Salvelinus sp. IW2-2015 | reverse complement strand
TCGAGAGACCATGAAACCAGGCTCTGTAGATGACATACCTATAGACTAAGAGATGAGGTGCTTATAAAACGCCAACTGCAAAAACTCGGGAGCCTGAACCAGGCATCTGATTTTACTAATTTGCTGCACACGCAGCAGATAGTTTAGCATTACTTTGTTTCTAACCTTGAACATGCAGTGGACAAGCGAGCTCCTGCACTGGACGATCCACACTTCTGGCTTAAACTAGATATTTGCGCAACCCAATTTATTTGTTGTGGTTAATAGAGAGTGGACCACAAAAACCTTTTTGACACAAAAATGTTGCGTTGCATTTACACAAGCAGCTCCAATTTGGAATATTTAGCTCTGCTCATTAATTGTGTTAGGGCAAAGACACTCTCGATGCTTGCGTCATTAAGGTAATAACCATATTACAGGTGGCAGAGTGATACGTTTGTAATTGGGCGGTGCAGGTTGGTAAACAGCCGCCTATCAATGGCCAGGATTGATGAATAACTCCTGTTTGGAAAACTGTGATCTTGTTTATTTGTTTCGGTGTCGTGTTGCCGGTGAGGACGTGCGACTGCTTGGAACTGTCCAATATGGTTAAAAAACATCTAAGTCCTGACCAAAATTGACCCACCACAGAGGTAAAATAGTGTGTTTACAGGAGTTGTTTTACTCTTGTTGATTATGGCTTGAGAAGAATACAGCATATTGCAGCCTATCATTGACTAGACAGTATTCAGTTGGTCTCCTTAGATGAAGAGAAACACTAGCAATCATACTGGCCCAAATTGTAGCTCAGACACACTCTACAACTCTCAGACTTAAGCGTTGGGTTGCCTAAAAGATGAATTTGGAGAGCCAGTAATTGAAGGGTCGGCTGCCAACCTCCACATAACGTTAGCACTTGATAAATTCCTTTTCTAAAAAACAAATTTGACATGTAATTACGTAATCTGTAAAAATGAACTACATTTTTCATGTGCATGAACATGCGCCGACTTGTGAAGCTCAGTTTATGTATTTATCTGATTGTGCAACAGATAAGCTATAAAAAGTAGATTTACTTTCGCGACGTTCAATGTGAACGCCTAAAAATAATCCGGCATCCACAACAGGTGCAGCGGAATATTGCGTCTTTAGAAATGTTTCCCTTTTTGAAGTCTCCTGCAAGATTTTTGAAAACTCAAGACCTCATAACTGAGAACGACATGCAGACGACGAAGCGTATGGCAGAATAACAGATGAGTCCAACCCTTGGTACTATATTACCGATACTTTATTACAATGGTTCTATTTGTATTGTTTTTTGGCCATGACAGCATATTCTTGGGATGACTTAAATGGAGCTACATTAACACGTTATTTCTGTCAGACAACGTTGATTTTTTTCAGATTCTAGCAACCGGCAGTCATTATCAGCAGTCAGCCCTATGTTGTCTACATCAAAGAAATGCGATATCATTTTGTATCTCCCCTATGAGTTCTAAAAGGGGGCGCCGGTTCCTGGGGGTCTCGACGATACAACAGCTACGTATGGATTCTGTTTTAAGATGGTCATAACCGGAATGGATAGCTTATTAGCTATTTGATTTTATAAGTTAGGACCCTGTAGGAAATGTATACCATTACCATTGACGTTGATGAACACATTGAATTTGTGTCCTAAGACTTGGCTATTAGCCCAAAGAATGTCCATTAAATCATCAGATTTCATACATGGAAAACAGACTGGGAAAACGACGTATCAATAGGAGGAAATGTCTTTAAATACGTGCTCTGTTTGAACTTATCTGAGAGAATATATGTGAAGAAAGACTCTTATTAATATGAATCTTTTTAATACAGCTCAAACACTAAGTTAGCCAATTACCCAGTGGTGGGAGAAAAGTATCAATTGGGTCATATTTGAGTAAAAGTAAAGATAAATGCAAAGAAAATGATCAAGTAAAATGTCGAAAGTACAGTAAAAAATATTATTGAGTAAAAGTTAAACAAGTATTCAGTTTTAAATATCTTAGGTATTTCGACAAGCGATGTATTTCAAAAAAATATATTCTTAAGAATGCGCATTTATATATAAGTATAATCCCGCTCCACTACAATATTTTGTGTTTGTACTATATGGTGTTAAAATATTGGTGAGCCAAATTGGCTACAATTTTCTGGTTGTGTTTGTGTGAGTTTTATTTACGGTTAAGTTAAGGGCCCCGACTACTCCACCACACGTCAGAGCCACTACATTGTGGATCAAACATGTGAGAGTCCGCCAGATCAGTAGGCAGTAGGGATTAATAACAGAGGGGGGATGTTTCTAATCTTTTGTTAAATTGTGTGTGGATCCAATTCTTCACAACAGCAATGAGTTACGGAAGAATTGTGTGGGTGTTCGAGAGAAATGTATGAGTAGAAGTCTGTGTTAATTTTCTCCTTTAGCGAAAATGTAGTGAGGTAAAGTTGTCAAGAAAATGTAAATAGTAACGTTAACAGATATCCCTCTGCACAACTACGGCATTAAGTACGCTAGACTTTTATGAGAAGTAGGTTTTGTAGCTAGAGATATAGTAATTCATTTTGACACGACGCTGTTCAGCACTACATATACCTTCAAAATAGGCATCATCACTGTCAACCGTGAATGATATCTTCAACTTTTCATCTCAATGCAGTTTCATGGAATATGATTTAGATCTTCGTTGAATTAATAGTGTCATGTGGTGTAATTAAGAGCAGGATTGGTGTATAACCATATTACACACTTTGTATTTCAATCTAACCATACTTGCCTATAGCACTGCATAATGAACATACTAGGAGATATTACTCGACTACGTGAATACATACTGTACATAATGATCGTAAGCACTAGGTGACACACATACTGCTACAATATCCGTTTACCCTGCCTAGTGGAAACATACTTATATCCTGCCTATGAAACATACTGATATCCTGCCAGTGAAACATACTGTATATCTGCCTAGTGAAAATACTGTATATCGCTGCTAGTGAAACGATATGGTAAGCATAGAACGGCTGTGACTTGCACTAGTGAACCATAGCGTATATCACTGCTAGTGAGAAGTAGCTGTCATAGATGCCTGACCTTGTGACACATACTGACGATAGCAGATAGTACAGTGTCTGGTTTAGACTGACAATGTCTAGCTGAACACATCGCTAATATCCTGCCATAGTGACACCATCACTAGGGTAATAGTCGACCTTAGTTTGGGCGTTCTGTAAATAGTTCGGGCGTTAGTGACCAGATACAGGTGAGCTAGATTTCTGGCCTTATGAAGTACATACTGTAATTCTCTCGTACTTAGTGACACGATACTGCCATTATCCTGCCTAGGAACATATGTTACTCAAGGCTAGATGAATACAATATCGCATATCCTGCCTAGTGAAAGTCATACTGTGATACTCCTCGCCGTCTGTTGACACTATGAACTGGTTTATATGCCTCGCTCGGAAAACAGACTGATATCTACATCTCTGACCTGTAGTGAACCTATCTTGTATATCTCTGCCTAGTGAAATCACTATATCTGTCATTATCCTGGGTGAAACTACTTGTAATCGCTGCCTAGTGGGATACATACCTGTCTAGTTCACTGCCTGAGAATACAATACGTGTATCCTCGCCTAGTGCAGAACGTACTCGTATATCCTCGAGGTAGACACAACATAACTGTATGATCACTGCCCCTAGTGAGAAACTTACTGTATATCATGCCTAGTGAAACGCATTGTACTGCTAGTATCTCTGCAATAGCGACACATACTGTATACCCTGCCTAAGTGAAATCATACTGTATATTCCTAGCTAGTGAAACACATAACTGTGATTGATCGTGCCTAGTAGCAAAAGACGTCATACACTTGGTAAATACTGTCGCCTTGCCATAGGTGACGCATGACTGTATATCCTGCTAGTGACCACATACTGTAATTATCCTGCTATGTCTGACGAACATACTGTATATCCTTGCTAGTACCATACTGTAATAATGCCTAAGATGAAGACACACTGTAAACATATTCCGCCTACGCTTGAAACGTATCTGGGTATTATTGCACCTATGTTGATAACAACACTGTCATAGCTGCTGACTAGTGACACATAACTGTATAATCCTGCTAGGGTGTACGCCTATCTGTAATCCTGCTATGTGGAAACACAACGCATCATATCATGCTAGTGAAACTACTGTATATCTGCTTTAGTTGAATACACAAGCTGGTAATATTCCTCGCGTAGTGACCCTCATCTGAGTATAGGTCTAGCTAGTGAAAACACACTTGTATCTCCTGGTCAGCGTAGCATAGTGAAACACTGTAATATCCTGGCCTAGGTGAAACACCCACTGTATGATCTGCCTAGAGTGGACACATATGTTATTCCTGCGCGTAGTGACACAGTACTGCACTCACTAAACGGCATGCCTGCCTAGTGACCACATACTGTAATAATTCCTGGCGTTAGTGAGAAACAGTACTTAGTATATCTGCCTAGTGAACTACTGGTTATCCTGCCCTAGTGACAGCGACACATAGTGTAATATCGTGCTAGAGAGTGACACAGACACTAGAGGTCATGTCTGCATCAGTGACACTATGTATCTGGTATATCTGCATAGGTGAACAATAGGTGAGAGTTAATTCTGCTAGTTTGCCAGTGACTGTATATCCTGTGCCTAGTGACACATATGTGTATCCTGCCTAGTGGACATACGTGTGGTTATCCCTGCCTAGTGACACATTCTGTAATATCCTGGCCTAGCATACTGTATACAATGATTCTCGCCTAGGGTGACAAACCACTGTTATAGTCCTGCTTAGTGGACACACATGTATATCCTGGCTAGTGAACAGACTGTAATATCTGCCTATAGAAACCACTAATTCAGTCTATCCTGCCTAGTGAAACACACTGTATTGATCCGTTGCTATGTTGACACTATACGTGTATACTCCTGCCTAGTGAACATTAACTGTACTACTCCTGCTAGTGACACATACTGTATATCCTGCGGTGACACGGGAACATATTGTTATAGCCTGCAATATGACACATACTGTATTGTATGCTGAGGCCGTAATGTACACATAATGCGCAAGATCCCTGCCTAGTGCAATACTGTTGAAGAATTTTGGGGACATCATCGAGGGAAAGAAAAGGTGTGACTATTCAGTGGACCTTCACCATCCTAAACTCTGCCATTAGAAATGTTTGGGCTGTTTTTGTGGGGTGTATACGGGTAATCGTTTATTTGCCTCTACTAAGCTATTATTACGATACTTTGTTCTGATCTAAATAGGCTACTAATGAATCATTGTGTGATTTTGGCGAAACATTGATTCAGTTTGGCGTAACCTTGACTAAACGTTGGATAATGAGAAGTGTATCACTTGCTATTGTATTAATAAGTGAATGAGTAGGAGTATTGATAGGTGAAGGGCAACAGATCTTGAATGAGGGTTATTTTAAAGGATTGGAGCGCCTTCCTGGTTCTGAAAACAGACAGGCGCAATAGCTCAATGATGTTAAAGATGTTGAACGAACTTGTGGTGCTGAGGATGGCTGAAGGATGGCTGAAGGATAACTGAAGGATAGCTGAAAGGCTCTGAAGGATGGCTGAAGAATAACTGAAGGATAGCTGAAGGATGGCTGAAGGATAGCTCTGCCATTCGGCCAGTTCAGAAACAAACATAATTTTGCAGTATAGTGTAATAGGCCTATGATACATGGTATAGATATTAGTAGACTATGCACATGTAAATATTAGTAGACTATGACTACATGGTATAGATATCTAGTTAGACTAGACTACATGTATAGATATTAGTAGACTATGACTACATGGTATAGATATTAGTAGACTATGACTACATTGGTATAGATATTAGTAGACTATGACTACATGGTATAGATATTAGTAGACTATGACTACATGGTATAGATTATTAGTATAGATATGCTACATGGTATAGATATTAGTAGAACTATGACTACATGGTATAGATATTAGTAGACTATGACTATCATGGTATAGATATTAGTGACTTATGAACTACATGGTAATAGATATTAGTAGACTATGACTACATGCGATATTAGTATATGGTAATGTAATGACTATGACTACAGTGGTATAGATTGATTAGTAGACATGACTACATGGTATAGATAATACTAGTAGACAATGACTACAATGGTATAGATATTAGTAGACTATGACTACGTGGTATTGATATTAGTAGATCTGACTACATGGTATAGGGTACTTAGTCGATATGATACATGGTAAGTTAGATATCTAGTGGAATATAACTATGACCTACATGGTATAGATACTTAGTAGACTGAACTGACATGGTATAGAATATTAGTAGTTGAGTGACATATTGAGCTAGACTACATGGTATAGATATTAAGTAGACTATGACTACATGGTATAGATATTAGTAGACTATGACTACATGGTATAGATATTAGTAGACTATGACTACATGGTATAGATATTAGTAGGCTACAGCCTAATGGAAAAACAAGTACATATATCTTAATATCATTGCACTGATTGCGAGGAGAGCTTTAGTTGCTAGTAGGCATTTCATTGTATTGTGTATCTGAAGCATAAATACACTTTGATTTGATTCGCTTGAATACATGGTTAAAATATACCTTGTTACAGAATAAAAGAAAACAGATGTAAACTATCAATTCATGTAATTTATTTGCATAGATTAAACATGCTATCAAATTAATTGACCAAGTAGTGAATATAAATTATTACTAAGTAGAACTGCAGGAAATTCGTTTTAAAACAGACATAAAATCAATCTATTGGTGTGATGTATTCACACATCTCATTAAACTAGAACCTAAACACATTATTACCTCCAACTTGGCCCAATTCACATTTCCCACCCTGACATACCAAGCTAGAATGGGCTCTGCGTCTCAACCAAGAGCCAATATAGGCTAGATATCCCAAGCAGGGCTACAGCAACTTCCAGAGAGGATCAGGCTCCTTGGGGTTTGCTGTGGCCACTCTGGGTTGGGTGTCCTCGGGGAGAACGGTGTAACTGTAACCAAGTGGTAACATATCGTGTTGGGTATTATGACGATTAAGGCAGACACACAGTGAATTTGGATCCTCAATCCTATTGGTGTGATGATAAGGTCCATGTGTCTAAACAGCAAATTTTCTATCAACGTTCTGATTGGCCAAAGTGTTCAAGCCTCTGACGGACCTCTGCAGTGCACATACACAGCCTATAGGTCTTCATCATTCTATCCACCACCAGAGAGAAGACAGGAAGAAACCACCATTTACCTTCCTGTAGGCTGCTGTATCCTATAGGTCTTCATCATTCTATCCACCACCAGAGAGAAGACAGGAAGAAACCACCATTTACCTTCCTGTAGGCTGATGTATCCTATAGGTCTTCATCATTCTATCCACCACCAGAGAAGACAGGAAGAAACCACCATTTACCTTCCTGTAGGCTGCTGTATCCTACATATTTATTTGGTTTGTCATTCTATCATTTTTCATGGAATTTTAGTGGTATTTAAATATAATTTATTCAGAATTGATCAGAATACATTTTCCAGAAATAGTTTTACCAGCCAGTCCTCTGAGCTCCAGCAGCAATACTACCCTGGTAGTAGGCGGCAGCCAGATTTCAGACAGACGGCCACTGATGCCTGACTCAAACATTTAATTTCAGAAATCAACTGATACAAAATCAACTGATTACAGAAAAGACTTATACACATATTAGAATAACAAAATAATCAAAACCGCTGCCAACATATAAATAACTCAACATATCACGTAACTCAACATAAAGATCACCTACCTTTTTTCACAACTAACTAACTAGCACTTAAACCTTTGTTATATCATCAAAAAGACAACACACAATATACAACTCCTATCCTCAACTTAAAATCTTCTTCTGGAAAACATACCTATTCCCTACATAGTGGACTAACTTTTGACAGGGTTATGGCACCTATTCCCTACATAGTGGACTACTTTTGACCAGGCTCTATGGCAACTATTCCCTACATAGTGGACTACTTTTGACCAGAGCTCTATGGCACCCTATTCCCTACATAGTGGGACCACTTTTGACCAGAGCTTTATGGCACCTATTCCCTCATAGTGGTCGTTTGGACCAGACTCTATGGCACCTATTCCTACACTAGTGGGAACTACTTTTGACAGAAGCTCTATGGCACCTATTCCCTACATGTGGACTACTTTTGACGCAGGCCCTATGGAATAGGGTGATTTTGGGAAGCAGACCATGTCTGAGCCCTACAGTTGAGTGGGCTCCTATCCTCTTTCTCTCTGAGTCTGCTAGGACTTGATGTTCCCTGGTTCACCTCTGCTCTGCTGGACCCCAGGTCTCCGTGGGGGAGGGGGGGACGCTTCAGGCACCGAACCAGGCAGGACGGGTACCTGCGGGCAGGCAGCGGCTCCATCTGAGCCCACGTGGGGGCCTTCCTGAAGCCATCTTCGACCCCTGACGGGCACAGTGGATCTGGAGGGGGAGGGGCTGGGTCGCTCCTCTTACCCAGCGCCTGCCTGCTGGCTTGTGGTCCGGTCGCGAACCAGGGCTGCCCTGGGGCTGGTTCCACCACGGGGGCTGGGGGGCTGGCTCTAACTAGCCTGGGGGAGCTGTCCAGGGAGGCCGGGTGAACAAGGAGGGGGCCTCCATGGGGGGGGTGGTTGTTGGAAGGAGGAGGAGGACGTGCTTTTCTCTAAGCTGCCTGACTCTGGCCTGGTGGGTCCTCCTACTCGAGTGCACCTATAGGGCAAACAGCGGTCCTTCACATTCTAACTCTATCTGTCTATCTCTCTCTGTCTTTTTGTCCCTGTCTGTCGGTCTATCTATCTTTGTCTGTCTGTCTTCCTCGTCTGATCTGCTGCTCGCTCATCTATCATTCTACAACAGACTGCATCATAAATGGCACCGATAATCCCTTTATAGAGCATTACTTTTGACGAGTAGTCCTATGGGGTTATAGTACTAACCTGTGGTCTAGGTCCTGCCTGCTCCTGTCTTGTAGACACTGGTAACCTCCTGGGAAAAGGCCTTGTCCCTTCCGCCTCCTAACACACAGAGAGAGAGAGGGAGGAGACGGAGCGGGCAGAAATTAAAGATGGATTAGACAGGGGAGGAGAGGGAGAGAGGGGAGAGAGATGAGGGAGGGAAAGAGAGAGAGGGGAGACAGAGGGGGTAGAGGGAGAGAGGGAGGAAGGGGGAGAGAGGAGAGAGGGACAGGAAATACGGGAAACACTGAGTGAGCGAGGGTGAGTGTGTGTTTGTATAGGTGTGGTGTTGTGTCTTCAGTGTAGTATGTGTAGGAGAGCCTCACGTTGACTATCTTGTTCCCGTAGAGACATATGAGACGTTTCGACCCTGAGTCACCTGCCCACGGGAAGTACATAACACCTACAGGATAGCAGACATGATAGACGTTTACGACCCTGAGTCACCTGCCAACAGGAAGTACAATCCCAACCTACAGGAGAGAATGATAGACGTTTAACGACCCTGAAGTCACCTGCCAACGGCATACAATCACACCCTCACAGAAGAGACATGCATGAGACGTTTACGGACCCTGAGTCACTTGCCACAGGAATACATCACCACCTGACAGGAGAAGACATATGAGACTTTACGACCCTGAGTCACCGCCACAGGAAGTAATAAACCGCCTACAGGACGAGACATTGAGAGACGTTTATGACCCTGAGTCACTGCCACAGGCATAACATCACCACCTAAGGAGTAAGGACATTTTACATTTAGTATCTTACCAACCGGACGTTACTTATTCAGAAGCTACAGTCGAGATAATCCATCTTAACATAGCTATGGATGCTAGGCTTAGCGTATACAACCAGACACTGGTAATAGTACATTATCCTCAATAGGTAGTTACAGATAGCTAGAGAGCCAGGCTATGCTATGCAACCACACGTTCATAGTACATTATCCTCATAGGAGTAGTTATCAGATAGCTAGGAGCTAGGCTAGCAATATAGCAACCACACTGTCATAGTATGCATTATCCCTCAATAGAGTAGTTTCAGAATAGCTGGTAGCTAGGCTTAGCTATAGCAACCACACCTAGTCATTCACTATGGTAGTTACAGTTAGGGTCTGCACAGTTTCATTACCTCAGAGTATGCTATGACGTAGAGTAGCTATTGAAAGACAGCTATTACTCAAGGGGTGCTAGTACTAGTAGCACAAGCACACACGGTCATTGTCAGTACATTAGTCAGAGCTAGTAGGCCTTACTTCTGTTCTTTATTTTATGCCGGGGGGTTAAACCGCTTACAACCACACAACTAACATACTGTACCAGGACTGGACATAGGAGAGGTGTGTTGTTTATATACATGTACTCACGTAACTATGAGTGTTAGGAGGCAGTAGAAGACTTGACTGGTAGTATAACGTTGAATGATCATGCCAGC
>NW_019946931.1:11429-18141 GCF_002910315.2 Salvelinus sp. IW2-2015 | reverse complement strand
CTATCCACTGGTCTACAGTCTGCATCACCCAGCCCTGGCCCTGGAACGGACCACACACACTAGAGGGAGGGAGACTGGGGACAGAGACAGGACTGGTAGGGTTAGTGTGTGTCTATCCACTGGTCTACAGTCTGCATCACCCAGCCCTGGCCCTGGAACGGACCACACACACTAGAGGGACTGGAGACTTATTTTCCACCATAATTTGCAAATAAATTCATAAAAAATCCTACAATGTGATTTTCTGGATTTTTTTTCTTCTAATTTTGTCTGTCATAGTTGAAGTGTACCTATGATGAAAATTACAGGCCTCTCTCATCTTTTTAAGTGGGAGAACTTGCACAATTGGTGGCTGACTAAATAATTTTTTGCCCCACTGTAAGTGAATTTGTCCCAATACTTTTGGTCCCCTAAAATGGGAGGACTATGTACATAAAGTGCTGTAATATCTAAACGGTTCCCCCAATATGGATGAAAAAGTCTGCACTTTAACCTCATAGTCCTTGTATCATTTCAAATGATACAGAGCCAAAACAGTACAGAGTACAGAGCCAAAACAACAAAACATTTGTAACTGTCCCAATACTTATGGAGCTCACTGTACTTCCTGTGCTTGGCCCTCCTATGTTCAACATAATAAATGGCTCCCTATCCTCCAGATGTGTACCAAACTCCCTGAAAGTGGCAGTAATAACATGTCTTCTGAAAAACCCAAACCTTGACCTGAAAAATCAAAAATATGTCTATGTCTAATCTCATGTTCCTGTCAAAAACGTTAGAAAAAGCTGTTTCTCAGCAACTCACCGCCTTCCTGAAAACAAATAATGTATACGAAACGTTCCAGTCTGGTTTTAGACCCCATCATAGTACCGAGACCACACTTATGAAGGTTGTAAATGACCTTTTAATGGCGTCAGACCAAGCCTCTGCGTCTGTCCTTGTGCTCCTAGACCTTAYTGCCGCTTTCCACACCATCAATCACCACATTTTTTGGGGGGGAGAGAGATTGGAAACCGTAAATGGTRCACACGGACAAGTTCTTATCTGTCGGAAAGATATCAGTTCGTCTCAGTGGATGGTTTGTCTTCAGACGTTCGGTGTTCCCCAGGGTTCCGTTCTAGGACCACTCTAGGATCACTATATATGCTACCTCTTGGTGATGTCATACGGAAACACAATATCACCTTTCACTGCTATGTGGACGACGGCACAGCTATAGATTTCAATGAAACATGGTGAAGACCCAAAATGTCCAACCCCAAAGCCTGTGTTTCYGACATAAGGAAGTGGATGGCGGCAATTTTTGTTACTTTTAATCTTTGACAAAACAGAGATGCTAGTTCTAGGTCCCAAGAAACAATTTTTTTTCTCCTCCATCTTTGTTTTTTGTCCAGAAATTATGCAGAAAAGCTAATTTAGAAAAACTAAATAAACGGCAGCTAGCACTAAACACGGCTGCTAGAATCTTGACATATTACATCATATTACACCAATCATATTACACCAATCATATTACACCAATCATATTACACCAATCATATTACACCAGCGCTAGACTCTACACTGGCTTCCTTGTTAAGGCTAGGGCTGATTTCAAGGTTTTACTGGTAACCTACAAAGCATTACAGGACTTGCTCCTACCCATCTCTCAGAGTTAGTCCTGTGGTACATACTGTATCTACATGTACGCTACGGTCACAAGACACAGGACTCCTTATTGTCCCTAGAATTTCTAAGCAAACTGCTGGAAGGGCAGGGCTTTCTCCTTTAGAGCGACATTTTTATGGGATGGTCTGCCTATCCATGTGAGAGATGGAAGACTCGATGTCGACCTTTAAGTCTTTACTGAAGACTCATCTCTTCAGTAGGTCCTTTGATTGAGTGTAGTCTGGCCCAGGGGTGTGAAGGTGAACGGCAAGGCACTGGAGTGACGAACCTTGCGTTCTCCGCCTGGCCGGCTCCCGTCACGCCATTAAGTTTAGACAGCTTAGACCACTGCGCCACCCTTCAGGCCCAGGTTCCTGCCTTTCTAGGGAGTTTTTCTTAGCCACCGTGCTTCTACATCTGCATTGCTTGCTGTTTGTGGTTTTAGGCTGGGGTTACTGTAGAAGCACTCTGCTGATGTAAAAAGGGCTTTATAAAAAACATTGTATTGATTGTGAGTGTGTGTGTGTGTGTGTGTACCTCCAGAGTGTGTATGCCAGCAGGGCCAGAGTCCCCAGGTAACAGGGGAGGAAGAGGAGGGAGATGAAGAGGGTCTGCATCTGACCCACCCTACTCCAGGAGCTGGGAGGATGGCAGCTCCTTATACTGGTCTAGGAGAGAGGTAGGGGGGGAGAGAGAGAGGGAGGTAGGGAGGGAGGAGGGGGGAGAGGAGGAGGGAGTCTGAGTCTACATCTCAAACGGCACCCTAGTATTACAATGGCACCCTAGTATTACAATGAAACCCTAGTATTACAATGGCACCCTAGTATTACAATGGCACCTTACAATTGGCACCCTAGTATTAAATGAAACCCTAGTATTACATGGCACCCTAGTATTACACTGGCACCCTAGTATTAAATGGAACCCCTAGTATTACAATGGCACCCTAGTATCTACAATGGACCCCTAGTATCACAATGGCACCCTAGTATCACAATGGAACCCTAGTATCACAATGGCACCCTAGTATTACAATGGAACCCTAGTATCACAATGGAACCCTAGTATCACAATGGACCCATGTATTACAATGGAACCCTAGTATCACAATGGAACCCTAGTATTACAATGGAACCTAGTATTACAATGGAACCCTAGTATCACAATGGAACCCTAGTATCACAATGGAACCCATGTATTACAATGGAACCCTAGTATCACAATGGAACCTAGTATTACAATGGAACCCTAGTATCACAATGGAACCCTAGTATCACAATGGAACCCTAGTATCACAATGGAACCCATGTATTACAATGGACCCCTAGTATCACAATGGAACCCTAGTATTACAATGGAACCCTAGTATCACAATGGAACCCTTAGTATCACAATGGAACCTAGTATTAAAATGGACCCTAGTATTACAATGGAACCCTAGTATTACAATGGCACCCTAGTATCACAATGGAACCCTAGTATTACAATGGAACCCAGCTAGTATTACCATGGAACCCTAGTATTACAATGGCACCCTAGTATCACAATGGAACCCTAGTATCACATGGAACCCATGTATTACAATGGCACCCTAGTATCACAATGGAACCCTAGTATTACAATGGAAGCCATGTATTAAATGGACCCTCACCCTAGTATCACAATGGAACCCTAGTATTACAATGGAACCCATGTATTACAATGGCACCCTAGTATCACAATGGAACCCTAGTATCACAATGGAACCCATGTATTACAATGGCACCCTAGTATTACAATGGCACCCTAGTATTCACTATTAGTGCACTACTTTTCACCAGGGCTCTACCTTCTTTAGGTGGAAGATTAGGAAGAGTTTGATGAGCTGAACGACAGGGAGGAGAGGAGAGAAGTACACCCCTATCCTGGAGAGGGAGAGAGAGGCAGACAGACCAACAGGCAGGCAGGCAGACAGACAGACAGACAGACAGACAGGCAGGCAGACAGGCAGGCAGAGCAACATTAAGACAGTCTTAAGCTAATGATACACTAGCATTTTTTTGCCAATATTGCCAAGCAATGTTGCCAGCATTGGTTGCGGCAACATTTTTTATGTTGGGGAATTTTTGATCTGCTGCGCCACCTAGTGTGCAATTTTAGGACTACTCCAATCAGAGCTCAGATATTGGTCATGTGATCAGTCTGCTATTCTAATATATTGTGAATTTATTTTTTTATTTTTTTGCTGTAGAGATAAAATGTACATCCATTTTGCTGTGAAATGTTTGCCCTTCACGCCTCATGTTGCCTCACTATAATATTGTATCATGATACGTTAATGCATACATACTGTGTTCAGTTCGTCATGTTTAACTGACGAAAATGGTGAGCATGCTAATCGAAACCCATGTTAAGTCAATGGGACAAACAGGCTATTTCGCTAGCTAGCCATGTAGATTTTACATTTAGTTTTTTGTTTAAGATAGTTTTTTGTATGTCAAACTTGCTGGCTAGCTAGATGAATATCATGTACACTTCCTATCTTAGAATTATGAAGTAAAATGTTATTTATTTACTGCTTGTACGTTAGCTGATGACAGCTGTGCCTGTCAACAGGAATTAACAAGCAATAAGAAACAAGTAAATACATTGAGAAATTAAATTATTATTAATGTCCAAGTTGCTCATGATTGTTCCAGTGTCTCATACCTCACTCCGTTGCCAGCAACATTGCTCGGCAATATTGTCCAAAAATATTGCAAGTGTATCATCAGCTTTAGGTCTAGACTAGAGGAGAGTTTGGTATAGATATATTAAACTAGAGAGGAACTGACAGAGAATGTATATAGATATAGGTTACTAGAGAGGGTATAGATATAGGTTACTAGAGAGGCAGCGAGGGTATAGATATCGGTTACTAGAGAAGCAGAGAGGATATAGGATACTAGAGAGGGTATATATATATAGGTTAATAGAGAAGCAGAGAGGGTATAGATATAGGTTACTAGAGAAGCAGAGAGGGTATAGATATAGGTTACTAGAGAAGGTAGGACTATAGGTTACTGTACCAGGCCAGGGTCTGAGCGTTGATCAGATCTAGAACGTTCCTGGCCACGTCAAACTCTGCCGGCTTCACAACACACCTGGTGGCGATCACACTTTCAACACTAAAGACAACAACAGGTGTGCTTGAGTCCATGTTGGAGTTAAATATAAAACTATCTATACAAGTGTATTTTTTTAAATATGCTAAACATGGAATAACCACAGATAGATGCGCGCATACTTGTAGAAGAGAGGATAGACACTGAGTTGACAAAACATTATGAACATCCGGCTCTTTCCTATGACATATGACTGACCAGGTGAATCCAGGTGAAAGCTATATCCCTCATTGATGTCACCTGTTAAATCCACTTCAATCAGTGTGATGAAGGGGAGGGACAGGTTAAAGAAGGATTTTAAGCCTTGAGACAATTTAGGACATGGATTGTGTTGTGTGCCATTTAGAGGTGAAATGGGCAAGACAAAGATTTAAGTGCCTTTGAACGGGGTATGGTAGTAGGTGCCAGGCGCACCAGCTTGGTGTGTCAAAACTGCAACGCTGCTGGGTTTTCACGCTGCACAGTTTCGTGTGTATCAAGAATGGTCCACCACCCAAAGGACATCCAGAGCAAACTGGACAACCACTGTGTGGAAGTATTTGACGAGCAACATGGGCCAGCATCCCTCGGGAACGCTAGGAATGTCAACACGTTGTAAGCCATGAGTTGGTAAGTTAGGCTAGTGTCAACGCTGCACTGATAGAATTAAGGCTTGTATACTGAGGGCAAATGCATGTGGCTACAGACGTCAAATATGGAAGGTGTTCTTAAGTGTGTGCTGACACACAGATGATCTCCAAGATTACAGTACAATGATACTAGTCTATATAACATTTTGATGTGCACCCACAGTTGCGGGTCTCTTAGAATCGACAACCTTTAAAAACTACTACTACTACAAAGGTGTCTAGACCTTTGTAGCCATTCAATCATCCATATTTAGCAAAACTTATTTCAAAATCTTGACATTTCTCTAGTTAGTAGGCTCCACTTAATCGTCAAAACCATGCAGCACGAGTATCAGCCAAAAAGACATGCTACTAAGTGGTCGCGGTGTTGGATCATCCCAGACTCCAATTAGAGTACTGTACTTGTAAGGAGGTTGATTCTCCACAGTCTAGTTAGATATAGTACGGACAAGCTGTACTATGCTGAGAGTATTACTCCACAGTTAGTACTAGTATATCGTAAAGAACCAGCTTTACTTAGTTAGAGGCGATACTTACTCCGAACGACGTAGATAGTATAGTAAGGACATCTTACTTGTAGAGGTATTCTCCCACAGCTCTAGTATAGTTAGTAAGGACATCTGTACTTGTAGAGGTATTCCCACAGTTTAGTTATAGTATGCAGTAAAGGACAGCTTTACTGTAAGTATACTTCTCCACAGCTAGTTCTAGTATAGTAAAGACAGCTGTACTTTGTAACAGGTATTCTCCATAGTTAGTAGAGTAGTAGTAAAGACAGCCTGGTAACTTGTAGAGGTTATTCTCCCACAGTCATAGTACATGTATAGTAAAGACCAGCTGTGACTTGTAGAGGTTTCTATGCCACTAGTCTAGTATAGTATATAAAAAGCAGCTGTACTGGTAGAGGGTCATTCTGCCACGTCTAGTTAAGTATAGAGTAAGATAACAGGACAGCTGTACTTGATAGGAGTATGGCCTCGCGCGACAATGCAGTATATAGGTAGTAAAGACAGCTGTGATGTAGAGGTGATCTACCACCATGACATAATTAAATATGCTATAGTAGAGAGCAGCTTGTACATGTGGAGGTATTCTTCTTTATAGATATAATATAGTATAATATAGTAAGGACAGCGTGTACTTGTAGAAGTATCTCTATAGTGATTGATATAGTAAGGACAAGCTTGTAACTTGTTGAGGTATTCCTTGTTTATGACGACCTATAATATAGCTCACAGCGACAGCCTGTACTTACAATGCTAGATGGTCCACATTCTCCTCAGTACTCTCTCT
>NW_019946931.1:0-7045 GCF_002910315.2 Salvelinus sp. IW2-2015 | reverse complement strand
ACAGGCTACCTAAATATGGTTCCCAATCAGAGACAATGAAAAACACTGCTCTGATTGAGAACCATATCAGGCCAAATGACAAACCTAAACATAGAAACACAGAACATAGACTGCCCCCCCAACTCACCTGACATACTAACTAAGCAAAAGTAAGGAAAATAAAGGAAATAAGGTCCGAAACGTGACAGTACCCCCCAACGTGCGACTTGGCCGCAAAACCTGAACCTATAGGGAGGGTCTGGGTGGGCATCTGTCCGCGGGCGGCTCTGGCACTGGACGTGGCCCCCACTCCACCATAGTCAATACCCGCTTCCTGGCCTCCTAGCTCTGGCGCTGGACGTGGCCCCCACTCCACCACAGTCAATACCGCTTCCGTGGCCTCCTAGGACGGCGACCCTCCTAAATGGCCCACTGGATTGAGGGGCCGCCTCTGGACTGAGGGGCAGCTCCGGACTGAGGGGCAGCTCCGGACTGAGGGGCAGCTCCGGACTGAGGGGCAGCTCCGACTGAGGGGCAGCTCAGACTGAAAGGCAGCTCCGGACTGACGGGTAGCTCTGGCAGCTCCTGACTGGACCTCCTCGGCTGGGCGGCCCTCTGGCAGCTCCGGCTGGCTGTGCACGCTGCCTGCTGGCTGGCGGCTCCTGGCTGCTGGCGGCTCCTGGCTGACTGGCGGCTTCGGCTGACTGGCGAGCTCAGAACAGACTGGCTGGCTCAGGACAGACTGGCAGCTCTTGCGGCTCAGACAGACTGGCGGTCTCAGAATAGACTGGCGCTCGACAGGACGGGAAGAGGGCAGCTCTGGCGCTAGGTACAGAGGCAGCTCAGGTGTGCCGAGGCGCACTGTAGGCCTGGTGCGTGGTGCCGGAACTGGTGGTACCGGGCTGGGAACATGCACCCTCAAGGCTAGTGCGGGGAGCAGAACAGGGGTACAGGCTCTGGAGACGCACAGTAAGCCTGGTGCGTGGTGTTGGCACTGGTGTACTGGAGGACCGGACCGTGAAGGCGTACTGGAGCTCTTGAGCAGCCAAGCCTGCCCAACCCTACTGGTTGAATGCTCCCTGTAGCCAGGCCAGTGCGGCGAGGTGGAATAGCCGCACTGGGCTGGAGAACCGGGGACACCATGCGTAGGCTGGTGCATGTACACCGGCCCGAGGAGACGCACTGGAACCAATCGTTGACCGGCTTCCATGGCACCTGGCTCGATGCCCATCTAGCCCGACCGATACGAAGAAGCTGGAATGGTACGCACCGGGCTAAGCACGCGTACTGGGACAGCCGTGCGCTCCATACCGCATAACGACGGTGGCCTGACCAGTACGACGCCTCTCTCCAGGTAAGCACGGGGAGTTGGCTCAGGTCTCCTACATGGCTTAGCCACACTGCCCGTGTGCTCCTCCCCCCGCAAAAAATTTTGGGGGCTGACTATCCGGGCTTCCACGCGCGTCGTGCGCGCCTCTCATACCAGCCGCTCCTGCTCTTCGCGTCTGCCTCCAAATCTGCCCTGGGATGGCGATATTCCCCTGGCTGAGTCCAGGGTCCTTTGCCGTCGCAGAATCTCCTCCAAGTCATGAATCCTGTGTCTTTTTGCCGCTGCTGCTGTCCTTTACCACGCTGCTTGCGTCTTGGTTGGTGGGTGTTTCTGTAACGCAATAAATTAGATTTGGTGTAGCAGGGATCGGACCAAGACGCAGCGTAGTAAGGTCCATGTTTTAATATAATCAACTGAACAAGACACACAAAATACAAAATCAAAGAAACCTAACCGAAACAGAGTCCCGTGTGGCACAAACACTGACACAGGAAACAACCACCCACAAACCAACAGTGAAAACAGGCTACCTAAATATGGTTCCCAAATCAGAGACAATGAAAAACACCTGCCTCGATTGAGAACCAAATCAGCCAAATGACAACCTAAACATAGAAACACAGAACATAAGACTGCCCACCCCAACTCACGCCCTGACCATACTAACAAGACAAAACAAAGGAAATAAAGGAAATAAGGTCAGAAAACGTGACAAAAGATCCACAAACTAAAGTGGACAAGGCTGCCTAAATAGATCCCCAATCAGAGACAACGGATAGACAGCTGCCTCTGATGGGGAACCATACCCGGCCAACAAAGAAATAGAAAACATAGATTGCCCACCCTAGTCGGCGTGACAGAAAAGCACATCAGCCTTGATGTAGTGTACTGTCATTCAGGCATGAGTTCTAACCAAAATAATGAATATTTTTTAAAGGGACAGTAATAGGATGTGTCCAATGCTACCATATTCATGTATTTACGTGCACTACTTTTTGACCAGGGCCTGGCAGCCCTATTCCTTATATAGTTGCACTACTATTTTGAACCAGGGCCGGCACCCTATCTCTTATTTAGTGCACTAACTTTTTGACCAGGGCCTAGCACCTATTTCCTTCTTTAGTGCAACTACTTTTCGAACCAGGGCCTTGCACCCTAATTCCTATATAGTGCAACTACTTTTGACCAGGGCCTGTGCAACGCCTATTCTTATTTTTAGTGCACTACTTTTGACGCAGGGCCTGGCACCCTAATTCCTATAACCAGTGTTTTTCAACTCCAGCATACACGTCTCTTGTAGCCCTGGAGAAAACCTGATTTCACTCATTGAGAGTTGTGATTAGTTGACAGTTAAATCAAGTTTGTCCGGGGCTAACATAACAACATGTGTGCTGTTGAGATACTGAGGACTGGATAGAGAAACACTGCCTAGACAGTGCACTTATTCTTGACTCAGAACGTCGATTAACTGTACAGTAACAGCAAAAGAGTCACCAGAATTTTGTAATTTGAAACCCTCAAACTGTAATAAGCCTGTGTGTAAGCTGGTGAGAGGAGTCAGGCGCGGACACAGATATGAAGTAAATCACTGTAATTTACTCAAAGAATCAATAATACAACGCAATACTTAGCCCACAATAACGAACGGATACAAACAAACAATACTCACAACACAAACAGGGGGTTAAATATGAACAGTTAATAGGGGGAATTGAAACAAGTGTGTAAAACAAAGACAATACAAAGGAAAATTAAAAGTGGATCTGCGATGCGCTAGAAGGCGGTGACGTCACCTGCCGAACCCACCCGTCAAGGAGAAGACCGACTTCGGCGGAAGTCGTGACACTAACTGTTGATTTGTATTGAAACACAACTCTGTTATTTGTATTGAGAACTCCAACTCTGTTGGATTAGTATTGAAACATCCAACTCTGTTGATTGTATTGAAAACATTTCCAACTCTGTTGATTTGTAATGAAACACCCTTGTGATTATGACATCCAACTCTGTTGATTTGTATTGAAACATCAACTCTGTTATTTGTATTCGAAACATCCAACTCTGTTGATTTTGTATGACATCACTTCGGATTTTATTAGAACATCACTCTGTTGATTGTAATGAACAGTCCCAACTCTGTTGATTTGTATTAAACATCGCAACTCTGTTGATTTGTTGAACATCCAACTCTGTTGATTTGTCTTGAAAACTCCAACTCTGTTGATTTGGTATTGAAACATCCAACTCTGGTTGATTTGGTGTAATTGAAACATCCAACTCTGTTGATTGTATTGAATACATCCAACTCGTTGATTTGTATTGAAACATCCAACTCTTTGTTGATTGACTCACTCTGGAGAACATCCAACTTATTATTAAACTATCGTTGATTTGGGCGTCATGTTTTCACTGTTGGTTTGTGGGTGTTTGTTTCCTGTGTCAGTGTTTGTGCCACACGGGACTGTTTTCGGTTAGGTTTCTTTGTTATTTTGTATTGTGTCTTGTTCAGTTGATTATATTAAAACATGGACACTTACTACGCTGCGTCTTGGTCCGATRCCTGCTACACCTCCTCTTCAGACGAAGAGGAGGAAATCTGCCGTTACAATCTTGTTTGTGTGTAGTTGCTTTCTGCACTGCATGTAGATTCACGTTCGGTTGTAGTTTATTGTTTTTTCATGTTCATCTAATAAAATGATGTACGCTTCCCACGCTGCACCTTGGTCTGATTCTTCCATCAACGAGCGTGACACTTTCGCTCTACCTGTTGGACTGCATGTCTGCATGTCATAGTTAGCAACACAGACAAACACACACACACACACACACACACACACACACACACACACACAGTCTTAGTTTCCCAGAAATATACAATCATTTCCCTTTCTGTTTTGTTTCCGTCAGTGGTGGACAGCCTCTTCTACTGGAGGGAACGGTCCAGACAGCCGTAACATTGGTTGATTAGACCACTAGTCTACGTTATCTACGCATCGATTGAAACGTCTAMARTCCTATCTGTATAGATCTCTGCCTAGAGGTTGTTGTCCAGGACAGGCTTCTCCAGAGGAAGACCAGCAACAGTAGGACTTAAGAGGCAGTCTCAAATCCAAAACAACAAAGTGATCACCCCGCCACTTGTTTTGTTAAACAGTTCAAGAACTTAAGGACTTAAATTGCGCCTGTAAGRGACTTCTCAGCGATMGCAGACGGTGGAGAGAGATAGGAAACGGGCAGAGGAGAGGGGGCTTGCGGTGCAGCCGGAGGTGAAGATGGTGTMGTATTATGACAGTATAATGGAGGTAGCAGCTGTAATTCTGAGAGGCTACGTTATAGAGAGATTCAGAGCAGAAGGGATACAGCTGTCTCCTGAAGAGCTGGGTGGAACACCTAATGAACTCCAGGGTCATGTGTTAAAAGAGATTGTGGAACAGCTACTGAAGACTACTGAGGCACTGAACACAAATGCTGAGCTTCAACGCTTAATGAGTGAAGTCCCGGTCTGTTCTATCCAGGATGTTTTCTTTGGAACAACCAAGGAGCTTTTCACAGGTGGAATCAACTTGGGCAAAGTGGCAGCCCTTCATCACCTGGCCTACAAGCTTATTCACAGAGCACATGCACAGAACCAACCCCAAGTCATGGTTAACATAATCAACTGGACTCTACAGTTAATCAGGGAAAACCTTCTCCCTTGGATCAGTCAGGAAGTATGGAAAGCGTCCCGAAAGGTGGCATGGTGGTGCAGCGTGACGCTCCTGGCTTCACTGGCTTGTGCTGCAGCCATAGCATACTGGAGGAAGCATCGCTGAGCTCTTTACAGGGAGAAGAAACCCAGATAGACAATAGATATAGAAAATATACTCTCCTTCTGTGGAGAATACCAAGTTAACCCTAGTAGTATAGTATGTAGATCAGGGGTCCTTTTCTAGCATGAGAGCTAAAWWWAAAWAAAAAAWTAACATGTCGTGAGCTACTCATTGTTTTCTAGCTTTCAAATAGGAACATTCTTCTCTTCTCCTCTCCCTGCAACTCTTCCCCTCGTCCTTAGTGTACAAGAGAAAGTAGTGTACTATGTTGTCAACTCTTCCCCTGGTCCTTAGTGTACAAGAGAAAGTAGTGTACTATGTTGTCAAGTTACTTTCCCCTGGTCCTTAGTGTACAGAGAAAGTAGTGTACTATGTTGTCAACTCTTCCCCAGGTCCTTTAGTGACAAGAGAAAGTAGTGTACTATGTTGTTCAACTCTTCCCCTGGTCCTTAGTGTTACAAGAGAAAGTAGTGTACTATGTTGTCAACTCTTCCCCTGGTCCTTAGTGTACAAGAGAAAGTAGTGTACTATGTTGTCAACTCTTCCCTGGTCCTTAGTGTACAAGAGAAAGTTAGTTACTATGTTGTCAACTCTTCCCTGGTCCTTAGTGTACAAGAGAAAGTAGTGCACTATGTTGTCAACTCTTCCCCTGGTCCTTAGTGTTACAAGAGAAAGTAGTGCACTATGTTGTCAACTCTTCCCCTGGTCCTTAGTGTACAAGAGAAAGTAGTGTACTATGTTGTCAACTCTTCCCCTGGTCCTTAGTGTACAAGAGAAAGTAGTGTACTATGTGTGTCAACTTTCCCCAGGTCCTTAGTGTACAAGAGAAGTAGTGCACTATGTTGTCAACTCTTCCCCTGGTCCTTAGTGTACAAGAGAAAGTAGTGTACTATGTTGTCAACTCTTCCCTGGTCCTTAGTGTACAAGAGAAAGTAGTGTACTATGTTGTCAACTCTTCCCCTGGTCCTTAGTGTACAAGAGAAAGTAGTGCACTATGTTTTCTGTCAATATACCTGGTCAAATAATGGTTAATAAACAACTCTAAGGGGACGCTACCAAATATGTTATTTATTTTCTCAAATGTTTTTATATTTTCCCCAATTCTGTTTTCTCTGTTTCATTTTTCCTGTTTTTAGATTGTGTATAGTTAAAAAAAAAAAAAAAAATGTTCATAGAGAAATAACGAAATTGGATGTTCTGAGTCCATGTCAATGCTTGAATTACATCAGAAGACCATTTGTTTTAAGGTCTGGAAGGAAACTAAGATCTTTTTGAGTGTACCCAATGCCCATCACATGATGGGCATTGGGTAACAATCATTTAAATATTGTAGAGAGCCATGTGAGTGAGAGGAGCTTGGGAGCACAAAGCCTGGAGAAGGGAATTATAATTATTATATTCAGCCCAAGGGCATAACGGCTAATGGCCGCAAAAGGCCAGGATTTTTTTAGCGGGGGGGGGGGGGGGGGGTTACGGCCACACAAAGGGGATGCGCCGGGAAATTCGAGGCATTATTAAGTGCTTGTCAAATTGTGAATGAAGAGGCTGATGAAGTGTGTACAGATTGCACACACAAAAAACTAAGCAGAGCTCATGCCTTTCATGCAACTTTTTTTCAAATCATCACTAGAGTCACATCATGCAGCCTTAGAATGTATTAAAATCAAACATATAGCCCAACATTTGTATCACAACTAAAGTTACATTAATACCTCTTAATGAAGCATATAGGAGGACCTGTTTCTTTGCTAACCGCTCAACACAGAATAGACACAGAATGTGCACACTCCTTTTTCATTTGGAGAAAATATCCTTTCAATTTTATTCAGCTTTATTCAATTGTATTCTTCATACTTAAATACTAAAAAATAATGCCATGGAATTCTAAGAAAATCTTGTCTGCTAATTAACTAGTGTAGCACACATC
>NW_019946930.1:24695-26426 GCF_002910315.2 Salvelinus sp. IW2-2015 | reverse complement strand
GGCACTGCCAGCCTGCTCCTCAAGGGGGCTGATGGTAGTGGTCTTGGCTCTGGTGGTTGTTAGGAGGCAGGGGGGATGGTCCTGCTTTGGGGGTGCCTGATGAGGAAGGCGGGGTGCTGTCCTTTTCTTTTTTGCTTTCCCGCTATCTTCGTTAGGTGGGGAAGTCCTGCACACAGAGCTGATGCAGGCCTCAACTGCCCCTGACCATGACCAGTGCCCGTTCTGATACATAATTTACCGTTCAGAAAACCTGTTTTCTCTGTCCTTACGCTGTCCTCAAAATGTGATTGCCTTCCCTTTGCAATGCCTTTCTTCGTCGTATAGCTTGAAAGCTCTTGGATTACAAGCTTGTATGCCAGGCAGTAGTTGGTCTGGTAAAATAAACAGGTTTTGTATAACAGTCCGTTTTGTGAGCAGTCGCCAAACAAAGCGTTCTGGGTTCTCCCTCAAATTCTTGTTTAAAATTATTCTTCCTTTCCTCTTGATTTATTTCGTGCGGTATTCAAAAAAAAGCGGGGAAAGTCTCTCAGTTGCGTCGCTGCTAACGCTGCTAGCGCTGCCTCAGTGGCCATGTTGCTATGGTTACCACCAGTAAACAGTTAGAGCTAGACGTTAAGCTAACTGACCGATTTGAATTTGGCTAGCTACCACGATGAAGATTGGTCTTTTAACTCACTCTCTGTCAATTTTTTCCTCCTTTGTTGATCTTCAGTTGTACAATTTGATTACCTATACATTTTTTGCTAATTGAATCGTGTCAATCTCGCTCTTAACAAACAAAAAGTTATAACAAGTCAGGAGCTGTTCCTCTGCATGACTTCTCTCTCTCTCTCTCTCTCTCTCTCTCTCTGTCTCTGGTACAGTTGGTGGCCTCTGGAGGATTAGTAGCCATGAAGAAATGTCCTAAAGCAAGAAAGACGATTCAGATGTTGATTCAGGTTCCTGCACTGAAGCACTCTAATCTCAGTAACAACGGTTACATGCACTCTAATAATCCCATGTTAAACGGATTATGTCGGTAGGCGGATTATGCAGTAGTCATGTAAAACACCTTAAATCTGCGTATCTTAATAGGTGTGAGATCAGAATCGAAGTAAGCATACATCAATTAAAACACCTGGTTTTCTGAGCGATCGTTAGAACTTTTCGTGACATGTAAACACCGTACTCGGCGATCCAGCGGTGTGTTTGATCTGAACGTGCGCCAGCCGAGAGCCTTCAGAACAACTGAATGTAGTGTAGCGTAAGTAGTTCTCACATACAAACTTTATATGTCCCAACTCAGAATCAAATATGCTTCCTAAAAATAACATGTTCGCTGCGGTAGAATGTTTATGGCGGTTTTCTGCATTTATCAAACGTCCCATCAGGTAGCCTGATTTCAGTAGCCATGTCGACAGGATTATTAGGGGAAATCGTTCTTCTTGCAAAGCATGTACACGTTTTAATAAAACTAGTATATGAATCTGACTATCCACAATAATCACATTGCTGTGTGGATGTAACCGTCCTCAATGTGGAGATGAAGCCCATCAGACCAGTAGCCAGTCAGCCCAGCAGTCAGTCAGCCCTGTAGCCAGTCAGCCCAGTAGTCAGTCAGCCCAGTAGCCAGTCAGCCCAGCAGCCAGTCAGCCCTGTAGCCAGTCAGCCCAGTAGTCAGTCAGCCCTGTAGCCAGTCAGCCCTGTAGCCAGTCAGCCCAGTAGCCAGTCAGCCCAGTAGCCAGTCAGCCC
>NW_019946930.1:16495-21666 GCF_002910315.2 Salvelinus sp. IW2-2015 | reverse complement strand
TTTGCAGTCAGCCCAGCAGTCAGTCAGCCACTGTAGCCAGTCAGACCAGTAGTCAGTCAGCCATGTAGCCAGTTAGCCCCGAAGCCAGTCAGCCCAGTAGCCAGTCAGCCCAGTAGCCAGTCAGCCCGTAGCCAGTCAGCCACAGCAGTGCAGTCAGCCCAGTCAGCACAGTAGTCAGTCAGCCCTGTAGCCAGTCAGCCCAGTAGTTCAATCAGCCCTGTAGCCAGTCAGCCCTGTAGCCAGTCAGCCCAGTAGTCAATCAGCCCTGTAGCCAGTCAGCCCAGCAGACAGTCAGCCCAGTAGCCAGTCAGCCCAGCAGACAGTCAGCCCAGCAGCCAGTCAGCCCAGCAGCCAGTCGCCCAGTAGCCAGTAGAGAGGTGGAAGGTGACAGAGATAGAGAGGTGGAAGGTGACAGAGATAAGAGGTGGAAGGTAACAGAGATTGAGAGGGGGAAGGTGGTAGAGATAGAGAGGGGAAGGTGACAAGATAGAAGTGGAAGGTGACCAGAGATAGAGAGTGGAACGGTGGTAAGAATGAGAGGTGGAAGGTGACCCCCAGAGATAGGAGAGGGGGAAAGGTGGTAGAGATAAGAGGGGGAAGGTGGTAGAGATAGAGAGGGGGAAGGTGGTAGAGATTAGAGAGGTGGAAGGACAGAAATTAGAGAGGTGGAAAGGTGGCCCAGAGATATGAGAGCGTCGGAAGATGGGTAGACGATAGAGAGCAGGAAGGTGTGAGAGATAGAGAAGGTGGAAGGTGGTAGAGATAGAGAGGGGGAAATGTGGTAGAGATAGAGAGGTGGAAGGTGCAGAGAAGAGAGGGGGAAGGTGGTAGAGATAGAGAGGTGGGAACGGTGGTAGAGATAGAGAGGGGGAAGGTGACAAGATAGAGAGGTGGAAGGTGGTAGAGATAGGAGGTTGGGAAGGTGTTTAGTAGAGATAGAGAGGTGGAAGGTGTAGAGATAGAGAGGGAAGTGGGTAGAGATAGAGAGGGGAAGAGGTTCACCCAGAGATTAGAGAGGTGGAAGGTGTAGAGATAGAGAGGTGGAGGTGGTTAGAGATCGAAGGTGGAAGATGGCAGAGATAGATAGTGGAAGGTGGTAGAGATAGAGAGGTGGAGAGGGTAGAGAATAGAGAGGTGGAAGGTGGCCAGAGAAGACGAGGTGGAAGGTGACCCAGGAGCTAGAGAGTGGAGGATGTAGAGATAGAGAGGTGGAAGGTGGCAGCGAGATAGAGAGGTGGAAGATGGACAGAGCCTTAGAGAGGTGAAGGTGACCATTAGTAGAGAGGTGGAAGGTGACAGAGCCTAGAGAGGGGAAGTGGTAGAGATCGAGAGTAGGTGAAGGTGACAAAGAGAGTAGAGAGTGGAAGGTGGTAAGATAGAGAGGGAAGGTGACCAGAGATAGAGACGGGGAAGGTGATAGAGATAGAGAAGGGGAAGATGGTAGAGATAGAGAAGTGGAAGGTGGCAGAATGAGAATGGGTGAAGGTGACAGGATAGAGAGGTGAAAGGTGGTAGAGATAGCAGAGGTGGGAAGAGGCAGAGAGCTAGAGAGTGGGAAGTGGGACAGAGATAGAGAGGTGGAGGTGTAAGATAGATGAGGGGAAGGTGACCAGAGATAGAGAGGTGGAGAGGTGGTAGAGATAGAGAGGTGGAAGATGCAGAGCCGTAGAGAGGTGAAGGTGACAAGAAAAGGGAGTGTAGAGATTCGAGAGGTGGAAGGTGGAGAGATAGAGAGGTGGAAAGGATGCCAGAGACTAGAGACAGGTGGAAGTGAGAGCAATAGAGAGGTGGAAGGTGACGAGAATAGCAGAGTGGGAAGTGTGCAGAGATAGAGAGTGGAAGGTGGCAGAGATAGAGAGGTGGTAAAGGTGGTAGAAGACTGAGAGGTGGAGGTGGCAGAGCTAGAAGAGGTGGAAGGTGACAGAGCTAGAAGAAGGTGGAGTGCTGGTGAAGAGTGTGCTGGAGGGGTAGAAGAGCGTGTGGAAGGTGACCAGAGATAGAGAGGTGTGAAGGTGATAGAGATAAGAAGGGGGAAGTTGACCAGAAGATATAGAGAGGGGGAGGTGAATAGAGTAGAGGGGGAGAGGGAAGATGAGGTGAAGGGATAAGATTAGAGAGGTGAAGGTAAGTGAGGTGAGGGAGACTAGAGAGGTCGTGGAAGGTGTGAGATAGAGAGGGGACAGCGTTCGCAGAGTGAAGTAGGGATAGGTGTAGAGATAGAGAGGTGGAAGTTGGCAGGAGGGCTAGAGAGGTGGAGGTGACCAGAGGATAGAGAGGTGGAACCGGTGGGTGTTTGAGTCTAGAGACCTTAATGAGAGGTCGGGAAGACCTAGGCCCAAGCCTCGAGACTCGACCTCTGTCGAGCCTAATGGTAATAAACCACCTGGTGACAGAGATAGAGATAGAGATAGAGAGGTGGAAGGTGGCAGAGATAGAGAGGTGGAAGGTGGTAGAGATAGAGAGGTGGAAGGTGGCAGAGATAGAGAGGTGGAAGGTGGCAGAGATAGAGAGGTGGAAGGTGGTAGAGATAGAGAGGTGGAAGGTGACAGAGATAGAGAGGTGGAAGGTGGCAGAGATAGAGAGGTGGAAGGTGACAGAGATAGAGAGGTGGAAGGTGGTAGAGATAGAGAGGTGGAAGGTGGCAGAGATAGAGAGGTGGAAGGTGGTAGAGATAGAGAGGTGGAAGGTGGCAGAGATAGAGAGGTGGAAGGTGCACCTTCCACCTCTCTATCTCTACCACCTTCCACCTCTCTATCTCTGTCACCTCTCCACCTCTCTAAGCTCTGCCACTTCCACCTCTCTATCTCTGTCACCTTTCCACCTCTCTATCTCTACCACCTTCCACCTCTCTATCTCTGTCACCCTTCCACCTCTCTAGCTCTGCCATCTTCCACCTCTCTATCGTCACCACCTTTCCACCTCTCTATCTCTGTCACCCTTCCACCTCTCTATCTCTACCACCTTCCACCTCTCTATCTCTGTCACCTTCCACCTCTCTAGCTCTGCCATCTCTCCACCTCTCTCATCTCTTACCACTTCCACCTCCTATCTCTGTCACCTCCCCCTCTCTATCTCTGCCACCTTCCACCTCTCTATCCTCTATCACCTTCCACCTCTCTATCTCTACCACCTTCACCTCTCTATCTCTATCACCTTCCACCTCTCTATCTCTACCATCTTCCCCCTCTCTATCTCTATCACCTTCCCCCTCTTCTAATCTCTGTCACCTTCCCCTCTCATCTCTATCACCTTCCACCTCTCTATCTCTGGTCACCTTCCACCTCTCTATCTCTACCACCTTCCACCTCTCTAGCTCTGTCACCTTCCACCTCTCTAGCTCTTGTCACCTTCCAACCTCTCTAGCTCTGCCACCTTCCACCTCTCTATCTCTACCACCTTCCACCTCTCTATCTCTGCCACCTTCCACCTCTCTATCTCTACCACCTTCCACCTCTCTATCTCTGTCACTTCCACCTCTCTAGCTCTGCCATCTTCCACCTCTCTATCTCTGTCACCTTCCACCTCTCTATCTCTACCACCTTCCACCTCTCTATCTCTGTCACCTTCCACCTCTCTAGGCTTGCCATCTTCCACCTCTCTATCTCTACCACCTTCCACCTCTCTATCTCTGTCACCTTCCACCTCTCTATCTCTACCACCTTCCACCTCTCTATCTCTGTCACCTTCCACCTCTCTACTCTTGCCATCTTCCACCTCTCTATCTCTACCACCTTCCACCTCTCTATCTCTGTCACCTTCCCCATCTCTATCTCTGCCACCTTCCACCTCTCTATCTCTACCATCTTCCCCCTCTCTATCTCTATCACCTTCCCCTCTCTATCTCTGTCACCTTCCCCCTCTCTATCTCTACCACCCCTTCCACCTCTCTATCTCGTCACCTTCCACCTCTCTATCTCTACCACCTTCCACCTCTCTAGCTCTGTCACCTTCCACCTCTCTAGCTATGTCACCTTCCACCTCTTCTAGCTCTGTCACCTTCCACCTCTCTATCTCTGCCACTTCCACCTCTCTATCTCTACCATCTTCCACTCTCTAGCTCTGTCACCTTCCACCTCTCTATCTCTGCCACCTTCCACCTCTCTATCTCTACCCATCTTCCACCTCTCTATCTCTACCACCTTCCACCTATCTATCTCTGCCATCTTCCACCTCTCTATCTCTACCACCTTCCACCTCTCTATCCTACCACTTCCACCTCTCTATCTCTGTGACCTTCCCCCTCTCTATCTCTACCACCTTCCCCCTCTCTATCTCTACCACCTTCCACCTCTCTATCTCTACCACCTTCCACCTCTCTATCTCTACCACCTTCCACCTCTCTATCTCTGTCACCTTCCCCCTCTCTATCTCTACCACCTTCCACCTCTCTATCTCTACACCTTCCCCCTCTCTATCTCTGCCACCTTCCACCTCTCTATCTCTACCGTCTTCCCCTCTCTATCTCTACCACTTCCACCTCTCTATTCTCTACCACCTTCCTCCTCTCTATCTCTACCATCTTCCACCTCTCTATCTCTGCCACCTTCCACCTCTCTTATCTCTGTCACCTTCCACCTCTCTATCTCTACCACCTTCCCCCTCTCTATCTCTACCACCTTCCCCCTCTCTATCTCACCACCTTCCCCCCTCTCTATCTCTGTCACCTTCCACCTCTCTACCTCTACCACCTTCCACCTCTCTATCTCTGTCACCTTCCACCTTCTCATCTCTGTCACCTTCCACCTCTCTATCTCTACCACCTTCCCCCTCTCAATCTCTGTTACCTTCCACCTCTATCTCTGTCACCTTCCACCTCTCTATCTCTGTCACCTTCCACCTCTCACTGGCTACTGGGCTGACTGGCTGCTGGGCTGACTGGCTGCTGGGACTGACTGTCTGCTGTTGGCTGACTGGCTTACTGTGACTGCTGACTGGGCTACTGGCTACAGGGCTGATGTTACTGGGCTGACTGCTACAGGGCTGACTGGTGCTACTGGGCTGATGACTACTGGGCTGGAACTGGCTACAGGGCTGACTGGACTACTGGTGCTGACTGGGCTGACTGACTGCTGGGCTGACTGGCAACAGGGCTGACTGGCTACTGTGACTGCTGCTGACTGCTACTGGGCTGACTGGCACAGGGAACTGGCTACCAGGGCTGATCTCGCTCG
>NW_019946930.1:0-16470 GCF_002910315.2 Salvelinus sp. IW2-2015 | reverse complement strand
CAGAGATAGAGAGGTGGAAGGTGGTAGAGATAGAGAGGTGGAAGGTGGCAGAGATAGAGAGGTGGAAGGTGACAGAGCTAGAGAGGGGGAAGGTGACAGAGATAGAGAGGTGGAAGGTGGTAGAGATAGAGAGGTGGAAGGTGGTAGAGATAGAGAGGTGGAAGGTGACAGAGATAGAGAGGGGTGTTTGTCAGACCAGGAGACATCGCGAAAATCTTTCTTCTAATGAAAACGTCTGTCGCGTCGGAACGGTTTGACCTGAACTCTGAGGAAAGGGGAGATTCTCACAAACACGATGGTTTTCTCTACGACACCCACAAGTGTTACGGGACTCGTCTGAAGGTAACCGGTACTGGTTAAAAAAAAATTATGCAGGTTTGAAGGTGTAATTTTTTAAATAAAAATAAAAATATATAAATACAGTGGCAAGAAAAAGCATTTTAAAACCCTTTGGAATTACCCGGATTTCTACAGAAATTGGTCATCAAATTTGATCTGATCTTCATCTAAGTCACAACAATAGACAAACACAGTCTGCTTAAACTAATAACACACTAATTATTATATTTTTCTTGTCTATATTGACTACATCGTTTAAACATTCACAGTGTAGGTTGGGGAAAGTATGTGAACCCCTAGGCTAATGACTTCTCCAAAAGCTAATTAGAGTCCAATCAATGAGACCAGATTAGAGATGTTGGTTAGAGCTGCCCTGCCCTATAACATTTTTAAAAAACGCACACAAATTTTGTTTGCTATTCACAAGAAGCATTGCCTGATGTGAACCATGCCTCGAACAAAAGAGATCTGAGAAGACCTAAGATTAATAATTGTTGACTTGCGTAAAGCTGGATATATGTTGCATATATGTCCTGAGCTTTCTGATATCTCACAGGACAAACACTTCAAAGATTTGTTTTTTGACTGTCTATTTTTTGTGGTTTATGAATGTGTTATTCAATGCATTTCTATGGGCTATAGTAGTAAAGGCCAAATTCAATATCTTAGAAAATAATTTATTAATATATACATTTTTTTAGAACTAAAGGGGTCCTAAAATTCAAATAGCTAAATGATCCATAGTATGACCATCTTAAAACAATTCCATATGTTCGTTTAGTGATCTGTTTATGGATTGATTGACTATACATTTTCAAATCACCCAGCAGTGCAGATTTAGCATCAGGTAAATGGTGCAATTCTTCAGTCACAAGAACACCATATGGACCAAAACAAATGATCTAATGATTCTGTCTCTCCGCAGCAAAATCTGCGGCACAATATTGGTTGCAAGAATTTTGTATAATAATTAAAAATTTTGAATCCATCTTCGTTTTGTGTATCAGTTGTGTATCAGTTCATAAACCATGTGCCATGGAATCGGTACATTGAACATCTCTTACCAACTATACATGGTACAGCTGTCAATCTGTTGGTCCTTAAAAGAAACTGACATACCCTTTTATTTATCACAATTGTCTTTAACCAATTTTGGTCTTTAATGCCAACAGACAAGTTCCTTACTTTTTCCCCTTTTCCACTTGCCTCTTCCATTTTTGCGGTAATGATGCAATTAGTTGGTTGTAATTTCGGTTAGAGCGGACATTTCCATATATTTTTGTTAGCTGCATGTGTGACAGTCCTATATATGATATCATATAGAAAGATTAGGCCATTTTTAAACATATTTTACAAAAATAGTTTTTTTTTTCAATTAGTATTGTGTATTTGAGTTTAACCATATTTGTTGTATTATTTGTTCTGTCTTTACTGATCGATTAAACTGAAATTGCAACCAGTTTTCTATGACTTGTTTAAAAAAAAAAAACGAAATTTTGTAGATTTCATTTTCAAATAACTGAAAGTAAGATGTTGTAATCTGAATAAAAATACAAATATATATGTTTTTTTTTACACGGAGCCATTCTTACTAATCTGATAGAGAACCAGTTCGGATTTAAGCATAGCTTTTACATGACTGAAGCCTTTAGTGAGAAGGTTTTAATATTTAATCATCTGCCCTCCGAATTCATTTTCATTATATAAATAGGCCCGTTTAATTTTGTCTGGCTTGCCGTTCAAATAAAATGGAATATTTTTTCCTCATATAATTTAAAAACCAAGTCGCTGGGTCGCATGGCCATAAGCAAATAGGTAAACTGGGACTAAAGAGTTAATCAGGATGAATCAGCATACAATGTCACCTTTGTTTTTAAACCCTTTCTAGCCTCTTGATATTATTGTTGGATCAGATTTTAACAGCATTTTTGTGGCCATAATAAATAGGTACAGGGCTTTCGGTAAGTATTCAGACCCCTTCCCCTTTTCCATATTTTGTAACGTTACAGCCTTATTCTAAAATGGATTTAAATATTTTTTCCCCTCTCATCAATCTACACACAATACCCCATAATGACAAAGTGAAAACAGTTTTTTTTTTATTTTTTTTTAAGATTTCTTAAAAATGTAAAACTTACCTTATTTACATAAGTATTCAGACACTCTGTTATGCGACTCGAAATTGAGCTCAGGTGCATCCTGTTTCCATTGATCATCCTTGAGATGTTTCTACAACTTGATTGGAGCACCTGTGGTGAATTCAATTGATTGGACATGATTTATATAAGGTCCCACTGTTGACAGTGTATGTCAGAGCAAAAACCAAGCCATGAGCTCGAAGGAATTGTCCGTAGTGCTCTCAGACAGGATTGTGTCGAGGCACAGATCTGGGGAAGGGTACCCTAAAAATTCAGCAGCATTGAAGGTTCCCAAGAACACAGATGCCAAGCATCACATCTGGAGGAAACCTGGCACACAGCTGTGCAGCGGCACTCCCCATCCAACTTAACAGAGCTTGAGAGGATCTGCAGAGAAGAATGGGAGAATCTCCCCAAATATAGGTGCCAAGCTTGTAGCGTCATACCCAAGAAGACTCGAGTAAAAAAAAAAAAAAATTAAAAAGCTCTCTCTGTCACAACTCCTGCTTGCAGACACACATGGACTCTGACAGACACCAGTGGACTCTGACAGACAGTACAGCATAGACAGCAGACAGACAGACAGACAGACAGACAGACAGACAGACAGACAGACAGACAGACAGACAGACAGACAGACAGACAGACAGACAGACAGACAGACAGACAGAAGACAGACAGACAGACAGACAGACAGACAGACAGACAGACAGACAACAGAGACAGACAGACAGACAGACAGACAGACAGACAGACATGGACAGACAGACAGACAGACAGACAGACAGACAGACAGACAGACAGACAGACAGACAGACAGACAGACAGACAGACAGACAGACAGGACAGACAGACAGACAGACAGATCAGATCAGACAGACAGACAGACAGACAGACAGACAGACAGACAGACAGACAGACAGACAGACAGACAGACAGACAGACAGACATGGACTCTGACATTTACAACCATTTCCTTTTTCACTCACTTAACTCCACATTTTCCAAACACAAAAACACCCACCTCACCTTCCATCACAATAAACCCACACATACCCACATACTGTGTGTTCTATGTGTTCTGTGGGAATTTATCGCTACCATGTTGATTCCTAAAACATTTTGGGCTTTTGTGTATTTTTGTTTTCCAGTTCCTTTAGATTAACAAATGTTTTATTTCAATAATGATCCTTTCTTTTAATACGGTATTTTATCTATTTATGAATACTAGGAATAGAAAGTCGAATACTAATTATTTTACAACATTCCCTATCTTGAATGGTAAAGTGTATTTGTAGAGTCCTTTTTTGTACTGCGGGGATCAGTTTTTTGTAATAAAAGTATCGCTATGATTTGACTGTTTTATGTGGTAATAGTGCGACAATTGGACACATTTGCACAGCCCTCGCAAAATATACAGGGAAATGTTGATTTTAGCAAACAAAATGTGCAAACACGGATTCCTGGAATGATTGGTGAATCGTTGATCAGATTCATGTATGAATGAATATATATATATACACGCACGCACGCACGCACGCACGCACGCACGCACGCACGCACGCACGCACGCACGCACACACACACACCCACACACACACACACACACACACACAGTGAAGGTCTGGGAATGTCACACTGCTCTCCTCAACCTGAATAGTTTTCTGAGGTGCTGTGTGGACGGAGTGGACGGTGTGGATTATGTTGTCTGGTCTTGTGGAATGATATGGTTCAGCTTCCGGGTAAATACTGTTTCCTCTCCGAGTGTTAGAGTAGGAGAGCAACATTAGCATGATGAAAAAGGGGTGGAATAAGGAGGAGGAAGAGGAGGAGGAGGAGGAGGAAGAGGAGGAAGAGGAGGAGGAGGAGGAGGAGGAGAGCACCGTGAGCACATTGCACACACAGCAGGTCACGCACAGCAGGTCACGCACAGCAGGTCACCCACAGCAGGTCACGCACAGCAGGCTGCTGTCAGTTCCATCTTTCTACAGTAGAAACATTTTGTTTCAGTATGTCATTTAGCAGAGGCTTGGGCTTCTTCCCTGCTGTTAAAATATACAGTATGTCATTTAGCTTGGGCTTGGGATCTACCCTGCTGTTATAATATACAGTATGTCATTTAGCAGAGGCCTTCTTCCTGCTGTTATAATATACAGTATGTCATTTAGCAGAGGCTTGGGCTTCTACCCTGCTGTTAATAATATACAGTAATGTCATTTAGAGGGCTTTCTTCCCTGCTGTTATAATATACAGTATGTCAATTTAGCAGTAGGCTTGGGCTCCTTCCCTGCTGTTATAAAATGCAGTATGTCATTTAGCTTGGGCTTCTACCCTGCTGTTTATAATATACAGTATGTCATTTAGCAGGGCTTCTACGCCTGCTGTTATAATTATACAGTATGTCATTTAGCAGAGGCTTGGGCTCCTCCCTGCTGTTAAATAAACAGTATGTCATTTAACAGAGGCTTGGGATTCTACCCTGCTGGTTATAAATATAACAGTATGTTCCATTTAGCAGAGGGCTTGGACTCTTCCTGCTGTTATAATATACAGTATGTCATTTAGCAGGGCTTCTTCCTGCTGTTATATATAACAGTATGTCCATTTAACAGAGGCTTTGGGATTCTTCCTGCTGTTATAATATACAGTATGTCATTTTAGCAGAGGCTTGGACTTCTTCCCTGCTGTTATAGATATACAGTATGTCATTTAACAGAGGCTTGGGATTTCTACCCTGCTGTTATAATATACAGTATGTCATTTAGCAGGGCTTCTAACCCTGCTGTTATAATATACAGTATGTCATTTAGCAGAGGCTTGGAATCTCGTTCCTGCTGTTATAAAATTACAAGTATGTCATTTAAGCAAGAGGCTTGCTTCTACCCTGCTGTTATAATATACAGTATGTCAGTTTAACAGAGGCTTGGACTTCTTCCGCTGCTTGTTATAATATACAGTAATGTCATTTAGCAGAAGGCTTGGGCTTCTTCCTGCTGTTATAATATACAGTATGTCATTTAAGCAGAGGCCTTGGGCTTCTACCGCTGCTGGTTATAATATACAGTATGTCATTTAGCTTGGCTCTACCTGCTGTTATAATATACAGTATGTCATTTACAGAGGCTTGGGACTTCTTCCCTGCTGTTGATATATATACAGTATGTCATTTTAGCAGGGGCTTCTACCCCTTGCTGTTATAATATACAGTAATGTCATTTAGCAGGGCTTTCTACCCTGCTTGTTATAATATACAGTATGGTCATTTAACAGAGGGCTTGGACTTCTTCCCTGCTGTTATATATCAGTATGTTCATTTAGCAGAGGCTTCTTCCCTGCTGTTATAATATACAGTATGTCATTTAAGCAGAGGCTTTGGCTCTACTTGGCTGTTAATAATATACAGTAATGTTCATTTAAACAGAGGCTTGGATTCTAACCTTGCTGTTTATAATATCACAGTAATGTATAATTTAGTTTGGCCTTCTCCCTGCTGTTATAATATACAGTATGTCCATTTAGCAGAGGCCCATGGACTTTTTGTGACAACAATTAACTGTTAATTTAATTGTGTTATTGTATCTGAAATGCTGGATCTGAATAAAGCTACATAACAGGTGTCTTGGAATTATTTGGCAGTTTGACGTTAAATTTATTTAAATATCACGTTTTAGGTTAAGATTTTACATTTGATCTTTATTTACATTTTTTTACAGACGTTCTTATCCAAAGGTCCTTACCTGTAGTGAAGGTCATACATCTGATGGACAGGAATCTGTGGATGGACATCCTCAGCCAAATGGTAGGTATGGTTTTGGAGTTCCTCATGGGTCTGTTTTTAAGACCACAACTGTTGTGATTTTTATATACGCTCTACAGTCAATCTACCTCGAGGGTCTAATCTAACACGGTAATGTTATTCGTTAACACAGTGTCCGTGTTCACTGTTACGCCATCACTTGTGGTCAACAGCTTCCTTGTACAATACAAACGCCCAGGCAGACTTTATCCTCTCTCAGTAACAAGCCAGGCAGACAACGCCTTGGTTCCCTTCCCCCCCTCTTCCCTTCTTCTTCTGCCTCCCCCTCTCCCCTGCTTCCCCTTTTCTGCCTCCCCCCTCTTCTGCCTCCCCATCTTCCCCTGCTTCCCCCTCTTCTGCCTCCCCCTCTTTCTGCCTCCCATCCTCCCTGCTTGCCCCCTCTTCCCCTTCTTCCCTGCCTCCCCTTCTTCCTCTCCCTTTTCCCCTCTTCCCTTGCCTCCCCCTCTTCCCTGCCTCCCCCTCTTCCCTTGCCTCCCCTCTTCCCCCTTCCTTGCCCCGCCTCTTCCCTTGCCTCCCCCTCTTCCCCTGCCTCTGTCTCTTCCTCCTCTCCCTTCTTCCCTCTGCTCTCCCCTCTTTCCCTCTTCCCTTGCCATCCCCTTTCCCTGCCCCCTCCCCCCCCCTCTTTCCCTTGCCACCCATTTCCCCTCTTCGTTGCCCCCTCTTTCGCCTTGCCCCCTCTCCCTTCCTCCCCTTCTCCCTTCTTCCCCTGCTCCCTCCTTCCCCTCTCTGTCCCTCTTCCCTTGCTCCCCCTCTTCCCCCTCTTCCCGCTCTCCCTTGCCTCCCCTCTCCTGCTCCCCTCTTCCCGCCTGCCCCCCTCGCTCTCCCCTCTTCCTCTCTCCCCTGCCTCCCCCTAACTCCCCTCTTCTCTTCTTCCTCTCCCTGCCTCCCCTCTTCCCCTGCCTCCCCCTCTTCCTCCTTCTTCCCTCCTCTCCCCGTGCCTCCCCTTGCTCCGCCCTCTTCCCCTGCCCTCCCCTCTTCTCTTCTTCCCCTGCCTCCCTCCCTGCCTCCCCTCTTCCCCTGCCTCCCTCTCCTCTTCTTGCCCCTGCCTCCCCTCTTCCCCTGCCTCCCCTCTTCCCCTGCTCCCCTCTCCTGCTTCTTTCCTGCCTCCCCCTCTTCCCCTGCCTCCCCTCTTCCCTGCCTCCCCCTCTTCCCCTTGCCTCCCCTCTTCCTCTTCTTCCCTTGCCTCCCCTCTTCCCTTGCCTCCCCTCTTCCCCTGCCTCCCCCTCTTCCTCTTCTTCCCTTGCTCCCCCTCTTCCCTTGCCCCCGCTCTTCCGCTTACCTCCCTCTTCCCCTGCCCTCCCCCTCTTCCTCTTCTTCCTTGCTCCCCCCTTCCCTGCTCCCCGTCTTCCCTGCCTCCCCCGCCTATTTTCAGAGTTAAATGTAGCATAATAATTCATTATCCACAGCAGTGGTTAACATGGTGATTAAGTGATGAGTTCATACAGTGGTTGGAGGTCAATTGGTATTGGACTGGAAGCTCATGCTGCCTCCTCAAACACATGACATAATGAAGCGGACACAAGTTTTGAATTCATTGTTTTCATTAACTGCGGTGTTCTGCCACCTGCGTAGGAAGATTTGTATGGCTGCCGTGTAACAATCAAACATTTGTCATTGACATAATCTAGCACGCCACTCACCTCTCTGGTCTCAGTGTTTTTCTCCACAGCATGGGGTCCTTCTCAGTGTTAGATTAGAACCCTCTGGAGGGACATAGCCTTTTAGTACTGTGGTGGTACAGTGTTTTAGATTAGACCTCTGGAGGGACATAGCCTTTTAGTACTGTGGGTACAGTGTTAGATTAGATCCTCTGGAGGGACATAGCCTTTTAGTACTGTGGTACAGTGTTAGATTAGTCCTCTGGAGGGACATAGCCTTTTAGTACTGTGGTAACAGTGTTAGATTAGATCCTCTGAGGGACATAGCCTTTTAGTACTGTGGTACAGTGTTAGATTAGATCCTCTGGAGGACATAGCCTTTTAGTACTGTGGTACAGTGTTAGATTAGATCCTCTGAGGGACATAGCCTTTTAGTCTGTGGTACAGTGTTAGATTAGATCCTCTTGGAGGGACATAGCCTTTTAGTACTGGTGGTACAGTGTAGATTAGCCTCTGGAGGGACATAGCCTTTTAGTACTGTTGTACCAGTGGTTTAGATTAGATCCTCTGGAGGGACATAGCCTTTTAGTACTGTGTGGTACAGTGTTAGATTAGGTCCTCTGGAGGGACATAGCCTTTTAGTACTGTGTGGTACAGTGTTAGATTAGATCCTCTGGAGGGCTGCCGGTGTGAAAGCGTCTTTTCAATCATTATGGACCAAATAGAACACAGTATTATGTCCGGTCTCTGTAGCGGGAAATAAGAGAGAAACATTGTGAGGCGAAGCGGGAAAAAATCTGTTGTTTAAAAAATGATAGTCTATGTTCAGTAGTTTTTGTACCCCAGCCAATAGGCACGGAGTGTAGAAAACATTAAGGACACCTTCCTAATACTGAGTTGCACACCCCCCCCCCCATTTTACTCTCAGAACAGCCTCAATTCGTCGGGCCATGGACTCTACAAGGTGTCGAAAGCGTTCCACAGGGATGCTGGCCCATGTTGACTCCAATGCTTCCCACAGTTGTGTCAAGTTGGCTGGAAGTCCTTTGGGTGGATGGACCATTCTTGATACACACGGGAAACTATTGAGCGTGAAAAACCCAGCAGCGTTGCAGTTCTTGACACAAACCAGTGCGCCTGGCACCTACTACCATACCCCGTTCAAAGGCACTTAAATCTTTGTCTTTCTTGCCCGTTCACCCTCTGAATGCCACACATACACAATACATGTCTCAATTGTCTCGAGGCTTAAAAATATTTTTTTTAAACCTGTCTCCTCCCCTTCATCTACACTGATTGAAGTGGATTTAACAAGTGACATCAATAAGGGGATCATAGCTTTCACCTGGATTCACCTGGTCAGTCTATGTAAATGGGAAGAGCAGGTGTTCTTAATGTTTTGTACACTCAGTGTGATTTCTTCAAGACACATTACAGTAGTGCTGAATAATGCTCCAACTTTTCCTTTCCTTTCCTCCCTTCTCCACCCTCCCTCCCCTTTCCTCCCTTCCCCCCAGGAAGTGTGTCAGTGATGAGGCAGGAGACTGGGGGAGGTGAGGAATGCTGTTAGCTGAGCTCTTCTCCTCCATCACCAACCCTGTCTCTGACGCAGGCGTCCACTTCCTGTGATTGGTGGATTGGTGGAGCAGCCTGGCGAGCGGAGCGGCGTGTGGGAGACTGACTCATCTCTAGGTGGGTAGAGAGAGGAGAGAGAGAGAGAGAAGGTGGAGAAGAGACAGGAGAGAGAAAGAGAGGGATGGAGAAGAGACACAGAGAGAGAGAGGTGGAGAAGAGATAGAGAGGAGAGAGAGAAGGTGGAGAAAGAGAGAGGGTGGAGAAGGACATGAGGGAGAGAGAAGGTGGAGAAAGAGACAGAGGGAGAGAGAGGTGGAAGAAGAGAGACAGAGGAGGGAGAGAGAAGGTGGAGAAGACACATAGAGAGAGAGGTGGAGAAGGGAGGAGGGGAGAGTAGGTGGAGAAGAGACAGAGGAATGGAAAGAGAGTGGAGAAGAGACAGAGGGAGAGAAGGTGGGAAAGACAGAGGAGAGAGAGGTGGAGAAGAGACAGAGGAGGGAGAGAGAAAGGTGGAGAAGAGACAGAGGAGAGAGTGAGAAGGTGGAGAAGAGACACGAGAGAGAGAGGTGGAGAAGAGACAGAGGAGGGAGAGAAAGGTGGAGAAGAGACAGAGGAGGGAGAGAGAAGGTGGAGAAGAGACAGAGAGGAAGAGAGAAGGTGAGAAGAGAGAGAGGGAGAGAGGTGGGAAGAGACGGAGGAGAGAGAGGTGGAGAAGAGACAGAGAGGGAGAGAGAAGGTGGAGAAGAGACAGGAGGAGAGAGAGAAGGTGGAAAGAGACAGAGAGGAGAGAGAGGTGGAGAAGAGAGAGAGGAGAAGAGGAGAGATGAGAAGAGAGAAGAGGAGAGAGAGGTGGAGAAGAGACATGAGGGAGAGAGAAGTGGAGAAGAGACAGAGGGAAAGAGAGGTGGAGAAGAGACAGAGGAGGGAGAGAGAAGGTGGAGAAGAGACACAGAGAGCGAGAGTGGAGAAGAGACAGAGAGGGAGAGAGGGGAGAGAGTTGGAGAAGAGACAGAGAGGAGAGAGAGAGAGAGAAGGTGGAGAAGAGACACAGAGAGGAGAGGTGGAGAAGAGACACACATAAGAGAGAGGTGGAGAAGGGACACAGAGAGAGAGAGAGGAGGAGACGAGAGAGAGGAGGGAGAGAGAAGGTGGAGAAGAGCACAGCGGAGGGAGAGAGAGAAGGTGGAGAAGAACATTTCAAGCAGACAACCTAAGAAAATGAACAACAATGACAAATGGTTTGATGAATGCAAAAACCTAAGAAAGATATTGAGAAACTTATCCAACCAAAAACATAGAGACCCACAAAACCCGGCCTACTCCTTCACTATGGTGAATCACTAAAACAATACTGAAATACATTACGGAAAAAGGAACAGCACGTCAGAAATCAGCTCAATGTAATTGAAGAATCCATAGACTCTAACCACTTCTGGGAACACCTGGAAAACACTAAACAAACAACAACACAAAGAGTTATCTATCCAAAACTGAGATGTATGGGTAAACCACTTCTCCAATCTTTTTGGCTCTATAACAAAGAAATACTGCAAAAACATGTACATGATCAAATACAAATCTTAGAAAACTATTAAAGACTTCCAGAACCCACTGGATTCTCCAATTCCTTGAATGAACGACAGGACAAAATACAACCTCCAACCCAAAAAAGGCCTGTGGTGTTGATGGTATCCTCAATGAAATTATCAAATATACAGACAACAAATTCCAATTGGCTATACTAAAACTCTTTAACATCATCCTCAGCTCTGGCATCTTCCCCAACATTTGGAACGAAGGACTGATCACCCCAATCCACAAAAGTGGAGACAAATTTGACCCCAGTAACTAGCGTGGGATATGCGTCAACAGCCACCTTGGGGAAATCCTCTGCATTATCATTAACAGCAGACTCGTACATTTCCTCAGTGAAACAATGTACTGAGCAAATGTCAAATTGGCTTTTTACCAAATTACAGAATGACAGACCACGTATTCACCCTGCACACCCTAATCGACAATCAAACAAACCAAAACAAAGGCCTAAGTTGTCTCATGCTTTGTTGATTTCAAAAAACCTTTCGACTCAATTTGGCATGAGGGTCTGCTATACAAATTGATGGGAAGTGATGTTGGGGAAAAAACACAAGACATTATAAAATCCATTTACACAAACAACAAGTGCGTAGTTAAAATTGCCAAAAAACACACATTTGTTTCCACAGGGCCGTGGGGTGAGACAGGGCCGGGGGGTGAGACAGGGTTGCAGCTTAAGCCCCACCCTCTTCAACATATATATCAATGAATTGGCGAGGGCACTAGAACAGTCTGCAGCACCCGGCCTCACCCTACTAAAATCTGAAGTCAAATGTCTATTGTTTGCTGATGATCTGGTGCTTCTGTCCTCAACTAAGAAGGGCCTAGAGCAGCACCTAGATCTTCTGCCCATATTCTGTCAGACCTGGGCCCTGACAGTGAATCTCAGTAAGACCAAAATAATGGTGTTCCAAAAAAGGTCCAGTTGCCAGGACCACAAATACAAATTCCATCTAGACACCGTTGCCCTGGAGCACACAAAAAACTATACATACCTCGGCCTAAACATCAGAGCCACAGGTCACTTCCACAAAGCTGTGAACGATCTGAGAGACAAGGCAAGAAGGGCCTACTATGCCATCAAAAGGAACATAAAATTCGACATACCAATTAGGATCTGGCAAAAAATAACCTTTATAGAAGCCATTGCCCTTTATGGTTGTGAGGTCTGGGGTCCGCTCACCAGCCAAGAATTCACAAAATGGGACAAACACCAAATTGAGACCCTGCATGCAGAATTCTGCTAAAATATCCTCTGTGTACAACGTAAAACACCAAATAATGCATGCAGAGCAGAATTAGGCCGATACCCACTAATTATCAAAATCCAGAAAAGAGACGTTAAATTCTACAACCACCTAAAAGGAAGCGATTCCCAAACCTTCCATAACAAAGCCATCACCTACAGAGAGATGAACCTGGAGAAGAGTCCCCTAAGCAAGCTGGTCCGGGAGCTCTGTTCACAAACACAACAACCCACAGCGGCCTCAGGACGAAACACAATTAGACCCAACTAAATCATGAGAAAACAAAAGATAATTACTTTACACATTTGGAAAGAATTTTACCAAAAAACTGGAGCAAACGAGAGTTATTTGGCCCTAACCAGAGTGTGAACCGTGCAGAAACCTGACCCACGGACTGACCAACTTAGGAAAGCTTTGACTATGTACGACTCAGGAGCATAGCCTTGCTATTGAAGCCGCCCGATTAGGCAGCATGGCTCTCAAGAGAAGCCAGGCTTATGTGCATACTGCCCACAAAATGAGCTGGAAAACTGAGATTACATTCCTAACCTCCTGCCCGAATGTATGACATATTAGAGACACATATTTCCCTCAGATTACACAGATCCACAAAGAATTCGAAAACAACCCATTTTGATAAACTCCACTGAAATACCACAGTGTTTCATCACAGCCAGCTGAGATTTGTGACCTGTTGCCACAAGAAAAGGGCAACAGTGAAGAACAAACACCATTGTCAATACATCCAATTTATGATATTCTATTTTCCCTTGGTACTGTAAAACTATTTGCACATCGTTACAAACAATGTATATATATTAATATACATTTGAAATTTTCTTTTTCTTTTGGGGAACTGTTTGTGAGTGTATGTTTTTACTGGTAAAGTTCACTTGCTGTTGGGAATGTAAACATATGTTTCCCTGACAATAAAGCCCTTTACATTGAATTGAAATTGAATTGAAGAGACCAGAGGAGGTCAGAGAAGACGAGAGAGAGAGAGAGGAGAAGAGAGCAAGAGAGGAGAGAGAGAGAGAGGAGAAGAGAAGAAGGGGTGGGGTGTGGAGAAGGAGAAGAAGGAGAGAGAGAGAGAGAGGGTAAAGAACAGAGATAGAGAGAGAGGCACTTGATCATCAGTGGGGACGCCTGGTGGGGTGCCAACTCCAACTGAGCCCTGCAGTCTCACCACCAAAACACTGAGGAGGCGAGATACAGGAGGAGGGGTGGAGGAGGAAAGTAAAGGAGAGAGAGAAAGGAAGCGAAGCGGAGAAAATCACACGACACCAGGATGTAGAAGAGGAGGACATTACCTAACTGATTGAATAACTTCTCCTAATCGTCAGACATTATGACAGTGATGCGTTCATGTTAACGCCTCCATCTGTCCAGATTTTAGGGTTGTTATATGGGAATATGTTCCTGTGGAAAGAAAGAAAAAAGGAAATCTGTTTGCGGCCGTTATCACCGTGTTATTGAGATATCTCTATTATGTATTCAGGATCTCTTTGATGTGTTGTGCCCCTAAGCAGCACTTAACCAACTTAACATAAACATTGCCAGCTAAATTTTCTATCTCTCTCGTCTCTCTCTATTCTCTCTCTTCTTGCTCGCTCTCTCTCTCTCTCTTCGCTCTCTCTCTCTCTCTTCTCTCTCTCTCTCTCTTCCTCTCTCTCTCTCTCTCTCTCTCTCTCTCTTTCTCTCTCCTCTCCTCTTTCAATTCAAATTCAAATTCAAGCGCTTTATTGGCATGAAAAAACATTGTGTCAATGATTGCCAAAGCAACAATGTATACAATATACATTGGTTAATACAATTAAAACAATACAAATAATAATATAGAATGCAGTTAAATAATAATACAAAATTAAAATATAAAATAGTAACAATAAAATGGTAACAGTCAATAGTCGAATGTAATTGTCACGTTTTCCTGACCTTATTCTGTAGTTTGTTATTATGTGTTGAGTGGTCAGGACGTGAGTGTGGGTGGGCATTCCTATGGTTGTCTGTTTTCTATGTGGTTTATGGGTTGCCTGGGTATGGCTCTTAATTAGAGGCAGGTGGTTGGCGTTCCTCTAAGTAAGAGTTCATATTTAGGTAGGTTTTTCACAGTGTTCGTGTGGTGATTGTCTTCCGGGTCTGTGTCTGTACACCACGTGGGGACTGTTGTTCGGTTGTTTGTTCCTCGGTCATTTGTGTACCTATTGTTTCCTATTCGTGCGTTCTTCTTGTGTTATGTTTAGTTCGTCGTCTAGGTCTTCGACACCGTTTGTTGTTTTTGTTAGTAGTAAGTTCGTGTTTCTTTAATAAATTATGTGTTTCAAACTTCAGCTGCATTTTGGTTCGAATCCTGCTCCCTCCGTCTTCGTGGATGAAGAGGCAGGATGAAAAGCCGTTACAGTAATGTATGGTGTAATGCACCACCTACCACCACCACTATCATTAAACTGGCTATTCATTACAGTACCACCATACCATTAATATTTTGGAATGATAAACAACAATAATATACTAATAACAATACATAATAACAATAACAGTCATATAAGTAGTACTGCTTTACTATGGCAGAGGTTATTATTCGTGTCCCTCAGGCTATGGGCAGGCAAATACATATTTTGGCTGCAAGAGGAGCCATTGGCTCCTTCGGCCCATGAGTATTTTTAGTTTTTCCTCTGGTTAATAAGTTAAATTTGGAATAAATGTAGGTCATTTCTGTGAATAATTGAATCTCTTGGTGAGGAATATTTATCACAGTAAAGGAGAAATGCTCTCTGTTTCTTACCTCCCCTTTCGTGCCAGTGACCACATACACGCTCCTCTTTGGGTAGCATGTGCTTTTATGTCTTGGCCGGTTTCTATTGCCGAATCGGTGGTATCAAGCCTGTACTTGGTTAAGGGATCTGTCTCTGCTTCGAATCTCTGACAGAGTAGAGATATTCAAGCCAATTCATAGTCTCTGTTAGGTCAGATAGCCAATTTAGTCGGCTTTGGAGTTTGTTTCGTTTTGCAATGTTGTAAATATGAGTCCTTTGATTTGGTTTCATGATTGTGTTATTGGATTCTTTCTTTTGAAGCAGTGCCGGTGTCAAGCTTGGTTGGTTAGGTTCAACACCAGCTGACAGAGGGGCGCGTTTTGAGCTTCAGCTCTTGGGTTTGAAGTGCTTTAAATGCAGACTCGAATTTGGACTTGATTTAGATGTAGCCAAAATTTAATGAGTCTTTTCTGTATTTCATTATTACTGGGAAGCGCCCCATTCTTGCCCTACTGCATTAGTTGTGTATTTCTCTGGACGTGTAGGATTTTCCGACAGAATTTCTTGCATGTAGGGTTTCAATTTGGGATTGTTTGTCCCACATTTTTAAGTCCAGTTTATTGAGTGGGCCCCAAACCTCACTTCCGTAAAGAGCTATTGTAGGATCACTGTCAATATTTTGGGCCAAATTCTAATTGGATGGTTGATTTTTGATAATTTCATTTTTTTATTGCATACAATGCTCTGCGGGCTTTTTCTTGAGTGCATTCACTGCCATATTAGGTTTTCCCGATGCAGATATGGTCAGGCAGGAGGTGTGAATTTTTTGGGTGTTTCAATTATGTGTGGTTCGGGTGAATTTATATTTGTGTGTCGGACATCTGGTTTTTGTTTTTTGGAAAATCTGATTTTGTTTTTTGGGAAATTTACTGCCAGGGCCCAAATTATGGCCAATATTGCTCTTGATATTATTTCTGGTGAAGACTGCTGTTGGGTTGTGATAGGAAGTACAAGTCATCAGGCATATAAGCAGGTATTTCTCACCTTCTGTGTCAAAGCTAGTGTGAGTCCTGGGGCTGCAGAATTGGTCCAACTGTCTGCTAATTCATTGATAAAAATGTTGAAAAGTTTGGACTCAAACTATAGCCGTGTCTAACCTCGACATTGTGAAGAATTCTGTTCTTTGTGGGTTTTTGAGTTTTATTGGCACACTTATTTTCCTGTGTACATACATTTTTATTAAGGTCATGACCCACCTTCCACAAGGCCACTTTGTAGAAGTTTGTGAATAGCCCTTCGTGCCAAATAGAATCAAATGCTTTTTTTTAAAGTCATAAAGGAAGCAAAGATTTTTGCCTCTTTTTTTGGGGACGTGTTTTTAATTAGTTGTTGTAGGTGTTATAT
>NW_019946929.1:28044-49185 GCF_002910315.2 Salvelinus sp. IW2-2015 | reverse complement strand
GGGGTTTGTGAAACCACTAAAACAACATGAACAAATCATGTAGTGTAAATCATAATTATACCGCAAAATCATTCTGGACATATTTAGTGCAAAATTCGTTAGTAACGTCCCTTAGCTGCCAACCTCGCGTGCTAATTAATTATCTGGCGCAATGCATGCAGGGGGATTGGGGACATTTGGCACAAATTCGATGGACTAATATATTGTGTTCAAAATGGTCTATGGTGAAACAACACGTATATATATWTTACCAACCTGAATGCGGAGCCATTGGGATGTGAGAAGGGTAGTATTTTCCTGACGGGAAATGACCGCCATGCTGTACTGAACTGTGGCCGGTGGAGGCGATCCGAGAGGCGGCGCGGTGTACCAACGCGCCCCGCTCCGATAGGAGGTGGGCAGGCGCAGCAAAATCCCGTCCCTCCATACTGGCGAAAGGTGAATAATCCGAAATCCAGCGGGGAGACCAAGATAATCAAATGCAATCCATATAATAATCCTTTATAGGTCTAAATGTTGCATTTAGTCGGTCGAAGGCTTCTCCAGCCAAAAACGTAGCCCCGAATCATCTTTTCTGCAAGAAATAAAAATGAAAAGGGTTTTGATTGACAGAGAGAATGTTTAGAAAATTATAACATTCTAAAGGCCTACAGTTGTTGATGTCATATGCTGGAATAGCGTTACTGTGTAGATTTGCCTTACTGTTATATACAGTTATACATGTCACAGGCTGTGCTTAAGATATTCATAACTATTATGCAGAAGCAGTGAACGGTTGAGACAAAAGCGTTGTTCAGTCTTCCCTTCCTTGAGGGAGTGTAAACGCTGCAAGAAAACAACACGGGATCAGCAACAATAAGAACAACCACCCAAATCTTTGTTTTCTACAACCGTATACGACGGACCAAGGGTTTACTGCGACTGACAGGCAGGCCTATAGGCCTACTGCAATCTCTATTGATTATGCTATTGAGGGAAAGGCCTTCCTTGATGTAGTACTGAAACCGTTGGAGCCTGGCTTGAACACATCAGGTCTCTCTGTAGTCTGTTCAAGGTCTTACTTTGTGCACTGAGGGCTGTAAATGTCATATCCCATAGTTGTGTTATTTTATTCATACCTTATCGTACAGTTCATCAGAACAATCAATACATTCACTTTTGTCAGCTCTCAATTTTGGCAAATAGTGTTTAATCTGTGGAGACGTGCATTTAGCACGTTTCATTAGATAAATTAAGAATTATTGGGACAAGGACATGCTATTGATTAACTAAATGCAAGATTTATAAGACAGAATGCTCAAACTGCACAAAATGAAGGATTTTTTTTTTATTTCCAATTGATTATGCCTAAATGTGCATTAATATCTCTAGGTGAACACTGCTCCCTCCTGATCATATGGTCTTTGACTATTCAACCATAATACAGGCATGTTCATTATTAAAAATAAATGTATAATTGATCATGTATATTTATTAGGCTCGTGTCAAAATGCTGGTCTATGCATAGGCCTAACAATGGGATATTGTCTTGGACAGTACGCTTGACTGTAACGTGATTATTTCCACGTATGTGAAATATCTGCGAAGTAATTTTACTGAAACCCCCATGTGAGAATTACACATCAAAATGCACGTCGTCCGAAACGTCGTTATCAATTCATCAAGAACTTGTGCGTGTCCAAACTGTCCATGTAAATAGCTGCTCTCCAGCTCCTCATCTTTCGTGACCCATTTACGCTTTTATTTCAGGTAATCAAAGAGTAGCAACCCTAATATAACCTCTAGCCTTTAGGCTACTGCATAAATATAATATAGCCTATCACTCGAGCTTTCTCTCTCTCTCTCATTATAATCAAGTACAAGAGCATGTAATGTGTATAGGGCTAAACCAATATTCCTTCATCTGTAAAATGCTATACATTGGTTATTTATTTTCTCACTTTATTAACTGACTGTCCAAGGAATAAGTAAACAGTGCAGCCTAGCCAGCTATCTAAAACAATATTTGCATGGACATTGGAAGTATTGGCCAAATATTTTAATTGATATAAATCCCTATGTATAAATGCTGTTAAAMGCCGATGAAGTTTCTTCATCGTGAAAGGTTTGATTTTGACATGAAAAATGCTGAATCCCCAAAATTCTAGTACTAAAAACCCAAGGTGAATGACCGTGGCGGCGCCTGTCTTTGTCTCCACATTTAAACTGCTTGCAGTCAGCCATTAGCCTTGCTACAGTCCTTCACCGGGCTGATATAAAGTCATAAACCGCACGCATACATGTGTTTGACGACTAAAACAAGACTATCTAAGAACAACCTGATTGCAAACCTATATTACCTTTTAGAAATGCGAAGACGCCATGGCTATTTGGGGCGAGTAGGCTATGACCATTTTTATTACAGCGTAATAGGGGGAACGCTTCGTGGTTGGTAGCCTAGCCTACTACACAAAGCTGTGTCGGACTCATGCTATGTGAATTTATACACGAAAACTGTCTTGTTTGCTAACATGTTCAAATGATCGACGCCAATAATTCAATTGCATTGCATATTTCATTTGCAGAATCCGTTCGGACACAGGAACTCGGATGATAAATCAAATTATCTTTTATTGGGTCGGATCATGCTGCGGGAGAGGCGCCCATCCACGTCAAACCTGGCGGGGTGGGAATACACCATAGCAGGGCAACGATTGTAAACATTATTCCCTATACAAATACCACCACGGCGTGTTGGCTATGTTACTAATCCTACATAAACTAAATTGACGGTTGAACCATTTAGAATMATTTGCCAACAGACAATCGAGGTAAATACAAAAATAAATACATCTTAGAGCGGCCATGTAACATMAAATAGGCCGAATTCATATAATATCAGGTATCCTGTAAAATAAACGACTCAAGCAACTACAATGATTACTCATTTACAAATTGATTAAATGCGTCGTCGATCAATAAATCTCGACCAAAACGATTATGCCGCTACATAATGCAGTTTTGTCTTTGTAAAATAAAAATGTAGGAAAATAAACTGTAGTCTATTCGGTAGATCACCTCATGCCAATTGCAAATATATACTCTAAATATAATTATTGTGTTATAATAATAATAGTTTGGGCTAGGCCTATTAATTTTGTTTTAAATAACGCCAACCGCATAATTAACATTTTAATTTTAAAAGCCAGCCCATAAATAGATATGCGCACAAAGCCTCATATTTACATACATTGAATTTAGACATTGCATGCAGAATTTAATATTGACCTAGCATACACTTGCTTGCAATTATTACACTGTTACAGCCTAGGTGTGTCATACTGTAATTGTGTTGTTTATAAAATTACCTGGGCTTTTGTAGAATTGTTACATCCATGAATTATTTAGTTATTAGTCCTGTCATTTCAAATGTTGTGTTCGTGGTCGACAGAAAGCCATGGTTTAATTTGCCAAGATCAAGAAAATATAAAATACAATTTACTTACTGGTATGTTAAATCCTTGCATAACAATAAATTAGGAAATTATAAAATAAAGGGGAAAAAATACAGACCAAAAATTACGTTCATTTGGACAAAAACGTGTGCCTACGGTTACATCCTATAGGTTTTCATTTGGAGCTGCGCAGTACGTCGTTCAATCTGCTGAAAGCACCGGGATTCGGGCTTCTAGACTACAGAATCGAGGCTCGGATCTCCGAACAGCAATTCTCTTTCCCAGTGCACTGATCAGCTCGTGCCTCGCATCTCGGGGAGGGTAAACACATTCGCCCATTGGCCGGATACCTACATGATAATGAGCTTGTGCCGCTCGCCCGGGGACACACGAGATGTTGATTGGCCCATATCAAGAGCCAATAGTGTAGCGACTGAACAAAGTGATGCGCGCCAGATTTAAAGTTTTACAGTGGGCTTTTTACATGTAGGTTTTAGCAATTGAACATTTAGGCCTACACAAATAGACATACATCCACAATACCACCACTAATAATAAACATTTTCACAGTAAAGCCCTGTTGTTTGAATCAAAGCAATGTAGGCTATTAGACTAATAAATATAATAAATAATTAGAAAACTTGTTCAGTATGTTATATGTTAAAATGTATACTGTAGTTGTCCCTTATGATGTGTCTGTCTGTAAGTAATTAAGTAATGTGTCATTCTGGACGTATCTGTAGTTTTCAGAAATTACACATTGTTTTATTAACACTATTCAACATTTTTAATGAGACAAGCATGCACTGTCTATCTAGTTAGTATGATAAACTTTTTTCTTGTGTCCAAAATACAAATCTCCCTAAAATCCTTACATTCAAATGCGCATTTAAAGCAGTTAAATCAGGCATATTTTGTAATAAAATAATGTATTAAAAATATCAGTGCCTCGTGGATGGGAACACATTGGTGGATCAATAGACTAGTTGTTATAATAATATATTTGGAATAAGGATGTACAGTTACGAAGGGTCTATATCTTTAGGTCTACTACTCAATAATCACTCCTATTTCTGTCTGAAGTGTCTATGAGCACAACGATGAGGTCAGGGCTTTCATGCTGTGACAACTTCAGATAGAAAAGTGTTTCTTCAAAGCATGACAACATGCCTCAAATGCTTATTTTGCAGGGCTATTATTTCAGAAGGTTGTGATCAGGTGTGTTTAGTTCAACCACCTGCGTTGGAAGAAAAACTATAGAAGGCATCATCAGTGTAACAAGTGAACATTTCTCCTGTATTTATTAGTATATGGACTATAAAGGGTTTAAAAATGAGTCCCACTCAATATACGTTTTGATTGGCTGGCACATTGCCAGAGCATTGTCACTCACAGAGTGTAAACAAGACTCTCATTGGGTGCTGTCCAGTCCGCATTGGGCTGTCTGAAAAAAAAAGAAGCAATAACTGGCCCTGCGGTTTCAAGGCGTCCCAGGGTTAGATGATGAAAGGAGATAAGACGAGACTGTTTCAAGGCGCTCCATACTCGGACCCCATTCGCCCTGGAGCCATATGAGTCAAGCGTGAATCAAAGGGAATACGGCGGGCAGGAAGAGGGGAAGTTAAACATTATATATATTTTTAAATTAGGTTATATTTCGGATAAATGCYATGCAACAATGGTTTAGCAGTAAACGTTTTGAGACAACCGTCGCGAATCACCAGATGAATGGAATACAGCGAGTAGATATATCGTCTCATAGAGAAAGAAGTGAAACAGCAAGACCGGAGTCCCTCCTCTCGGAGTTTCAATGGAGAAAATGTAAATGGACCCTTTCACCAATAGGCCTATTTAACAACTAGAAATGTTGTGGCTGCTTGAGGTTTGTCGTATATAGTGTTAAACAAATAGCTGTGCTTGCGAAAATACCGCTTGTTATCTTCTGTAGAAATAATAATTGGATGATCACCACGTAGTTAACATTAAAAAGTAGTTAATAGCCTTCAATAGATCAGTCGCTGTAAAATGAGAATAGTATCTATGGCCAAAGCCTACACTCCGCGATCACTGAAATCTGTTGGGATAATTTGTCTGAAAAGAAAACCAGTAGCCTATGCGAGGGAAGGGCATAGTCTGCAACCGTAGACTCTGCAAATGTAAAATATATACGATTGTGCAAAATTGTGTGCCTCTACTGCAATAAAATGTGTTTGTACATACTGTAAAATAACAAAACAGGAGCAAATATGTTGTGTTTACGTGAGATAACTTTATTTACATGAGACAATATTTAGGCTATGAATAGAATAAAATGTACATTACATTTAATGATGCACTGTATCTTACTGGAAAAATATAAATTGCCATAATTAAGAGTCATCTAATTTATGAAAGAGACATTTAGATGTTTTGTATAGTTATGGAGGAATCATATACATTGAATACTAATGTTGTTTTATTTTTCAACAATAAATAAAATGGAGAATTATCTGTATTTTCTTTATTATTTTGCTATTTTATTGTTTACATATACAGACAATACATAACATTCATCTTCGTCACCGTGGCAATAAAAAACAGACAGTTATTTTTGACATACATCATTGCAATATTGATTAAACCTAGACCTGCGACTGAATATTTTAATAAAAAATAATGATTGAGACCCAACAATAGGCTGACATTAGGTGGGATTGTGGAGGAGCATGGTGTTGATTCTGAGAACTCATCACCATGGTTTCTCTAGGTCGGTGACCCCTGAACTATGGCGACGGCCTAGTTACACCAGTATGCATATGGTAATGTTAGTGGGAATAGTAAACAGATATTTTACAAGACTAGGACTGGTTATAACCCGTTATAACACGATAGGTAAAAATAAATATATACACAAATTGATTCATATTTACTTATCGTTTGTTGCAACATTTGTAACTTAATATGTAATTCATTATGATATAGCCATAAATATTCGGTATTTGTAGATATCCATTGGCTACCTGCAGTTAAAATGCAATTTCAGACTCATTAAGGAATGTACCTCGAAGTAAATGCAAGCAAGATAAATCGATTAAAACTATCCAGAATATTCTACATTTTACTCAAACACCAATTGACATAAAACCAAACTGTCCACACCTGCATCAGAATTGATTTGATTTGAATTCAAGTGGATTTATTCAGTCACTTTCATGCCCAGTCCATCAGGACAATACAGAATTGTAGTCCTTATTCAACAAAATGTCAAGTAGACCTGCTTAATACTGAAATGTGCATTTAGAAGAGATATGGTGGGCATTGTAGTGCTTCGTGTCATTATAGCCTCTTTACACCTGTGTGTACGCGCGTATAGGTTGAGCGCACGTTATGGGAGAGGCTGTGGCCAGTCTCAAAATTCATCACGCGCTCGCGCAAACATAGGTCGACACACGCACACGCTCACACACGACAAGTGCTTTCTCTCTCCCATATGAACGGTGTGCCAGTGCGTGCTGCGCTGCCCTATAGCGGGGCACATTGATACTAAATGCGGAGTGACTGATTTCTTACGAAGGATATTGTCCCTGGTCTATGAAGCGGCTCTGATTGACAATCTCTCCAGCTCCCACCCACATCCAACCAAGGGAACAGGCCCCTTTGTAGCCGTGCACGTAGTGGACACAGCAGCCCATATACCCAAAGATGTTTTGCAACYCAAGACACTTGCTTTTTATATCCAAGAGGCAAATTATGATACATACAAGAGAATGTGAAAATAAGAGRACGTGCAATACACTGTAAAAGCTGTAACACCTCATGCTTGTCATAGCGCATAGTGGTGTAACACACGAGGTGCAATGTCTGTCTGATAAAGGTAGGCCTATACAAGGTGAATTGATCAGTCCCTGCAATGTGTATAGGCTGCATTGAAACGATTGCCTAACAACGTCCTTGTTATTCTTATGAATATTGTGCTAAATATGTTCTGTGATGTAGGCTATAGGTCTATAAATCCCAGTAAAAACCTAAATATATCAAAATCATTAGAAAAAATAAAGAAACATTGACATTACTAGACCTACAGTACATTCAGAAGTATTAATACCCCTTGACTTATTCCACATGTTGTTGTGGTACAGCCCAAATTCCCCCCAAAATGTTTTTAATTCTCACCCATTTATGGAATGTGTAAATTCTTAGACATTTTTGCAAATCTATTGAAAATGAAATACAGAAATATCTCATTTACATAAGGTATTCACACCCCTGAGTCAATACTTTGTAGAAGCACCTTTGGCAGCGATTACAGCTGTGAGTCTTTTTGGGTAAGTCTCTAAGCATTGCACATCTGGATTGTGCAACATTTGCCAATTATTCTTTTAAAAATTCTTCAAGCTCTGTCAAGTTGATTGTTGATTCATGGCTAGACAGCCGTTTTCAAGTCTATTCATAGATTTTCAAGACGATTTAAGTCAAAATCGTAACTAGGCCACTCAAGAACATACATTTTCGTGTTGGTAAGCAACTCCAGTGTAGATTTGGCCTTGTGCTTTAGGTTATTGTCCTGCTAAAGGTGAATTAGTCTCTAGGATTTTGCCTGTGCTCATAGCTAGCTGTATTCCGTTTTGTTTTATGCAACAAAAACCTCATAGTATTACTAAAGTGCCTTGTTGGAGACAGGACATGTTTTGGAATATTTTATTCAGTACAGGTTTCCTTCTTTTCACTCTGTCAATAAGGTTAGTATTGTGGAGTAACTACAATGTTGTTGATCCATCCTCAGTTTTCTTACATGACAACCATTAAACTCTGTAACTGTTTTAAAATCACCATTGGCCTCATGGTTGAAATCCCTGAGCAGGTTCCTTCCTCTCCTGCAACTGAGTTAGGAGGACGCCTGTATCTTTGTAGTGACTGGGTGTATTGATACGTCATTCAAAGCCTAATTAATAACTTCACCGTGCTCAAAGGGATATTCAGCATCTGCTTTTTAATGTTTACACATCTACCAATTGGTGTCCTTCTTTGTGAGGCATTGAAAAACCTCCCTGGTCTTTGTGCTTGAATCTGTGCTTGAAATTCACTGCTCGATTGAGGGACTTTACAGATAATTTTATGTGTGGGGTACAGAGATGGGGTAGTCATAAAAAAAATTATGTTATCCACTATTATTGAACATGGAATGAGTCCCATGCAACTTATTATGTGATTTGTTAAGCACATTTTTATTCCTGAAATTATTTAGGCTTGCCATAACAAAGGGCTTGAATACTTTTTGACTCAAGACATTTCAGTTTTAAATTTGTTATTTAATTCCAAAATGTTCTACAAACAAAATTCTCTTTGACATTATGTGGTATTGTGTGTAGATCAGTGACACAAAGTCTCAATTTAATCAATTTTAATTTCAGGCTGTAACACAACAAAACGTGGAAAAGTCGAGGTATGAGAATAGTTTCTGAAGACACTGTATGTCTGACACTATTGATCATTGAGTTTCATTCCAAAACGCTATATACCCATTTTCATAATTGTTGGTAAATTAGCTTTTATTCTTTACATAACTTATGAAAGAGATTGGTGTGTTTTTTCCCCCTATTAATCATGTCATGGGGTTGTTCAATGACAGACAATCTATTACTTGATGTTTCATTTCTGAGAGACAAATATTCATGTTTTTTTGGAAAACGTTATATATCTGCCTCACTCTCAGAGAAATAAGTAAACTGTTTTTTGCACAATTTTTTTTATGTATAAATGACTGTACAAATGATACATTTACATTTAAGTCATTTAGCAGACGCTCTTATCCAGAGCGACTTACAAGTTGGATACAATTGTGACATCACTATTTTTAATAATAATACAAAAATGAATCAATACAGTAATATGAGATCTGCATTTAAAACATTTACATTTGACAATTTAGTCATTTAGCAGATGCTCTTTGCAGAGCGACTTACAGTAAGTGCATTGATCTTAAGATAGCTAGGTGAGATGACCACATTACAGTAAATATACAGTATATGAACATCCCATTCCAACTAAACAATGGATATATAGCGTTTTGACAAAAAACAACATTTTAATACACATCTAAAATCTATGAATTAAAAATCTGAGAACAGTGATATTTTACACACAGATGAAGGTACCCATAAGCAATCATTATTTGTGACAAAACACAAATGTGAAAAGTTGGTGGATGTAGCGGTTTGGAAATAAACTCTTCAATTGTTCATTGCCTGTTGCCGTCATGCAGAACTGATTGCATGACATTATAGGCCTACATGGTAAGACATGAAATCTAACACATTGTGTTCCGTACCTAGTAAACATAGAAAGGTGTGCAAGGACTCAAGGTTTGGCTACAATTCATGAAACAATTAGGTTACTATTGCTATAAAGCCATGAGTGTTTTAGCCCCACATGAAAACATGAACGATGCTAAAGGTGAAGTGATTGTTGGTGGAGGGAATTTTGAGTTGGACGTGTTAACTCGGCCAAATGATTCCCATCCGGTATAGTGGGTTTGTCAGTAATAAAATGCACAAGTTTCAATTAAGATTAAGAAGGGTTTGGGGAACGAAACTCTTAAAGACGAGCATGAACTACTGACAGCCCCCTTTCATTGAAACCTGTGTTGGGAAGAGAAATTCACTGCATCAAAATGTTCAAGAAAAGTATAAAGAATGTTGAGTAATGAAAAGAGAACTACATCTATAGGAATCCAAGCATAGGACTACATACACTATGTATGTATGTAGACGCCCCTTCAAGTTAGTGATTCGGCTATTTCAGCCACACCCGTTGCTGACAGGTGTGTAAAATCGAGCACGCAGCCATGCAATCTCCATAGACAAACTTTGTCAGTAGAATGGCCCGTACTGAAGAGCTGTGACTTTCAACGTGGCACCGTCATAGGATGCCACCTGTCCAACATGTCAGTTAGTCAAATTTCTGCCCTGTTAGAGCTCCCCCGGTCAACTGTAAGTGCTGTTATTGTGAAGTGAAACGTCTAGGAGCAACAGCGGCTCAGCCACGAAGTGGTAGGCCACACAAGCTCACAGAACGGGACCGCCAAGTGCTGAAGCACGTAGTGTGTAAAAATTGTCTGTCCGCGGTTACAACACTCACTCCCGAGTTCCAAACTTCCTCTGGAAGCAATGTCAGCACAAGAACTGTTCGTCGTGAGCTTCATGAAATGGGTTTCCATGCCAGAGCACCGCAAACAAGCCTAAGATCACCATGTGCAATGCCAAGCGGCGGCTGGAGTGGTGTAAAGTTTGCCGCCATTGGACTCTGGAGCAGTGGAAACGTGTTCTCTGGAGTGATCACGGTTTACCATCTGGCAGCAAACGGATGAATTTGGGTTTGGAGGATGCCAGGAGAACACTACCTTTCCAATGCTTAGTGCAAACTGTAAAGTTTGGTGGAGGAGGAATAATGGTCTGGGGCTGTTTTTCATGGTTTGAGCTAGGCCCTTTAGTTCCGGTGAAGGGGCATCTTAACGCTACAGCATACAATGACATTCTAGACGATTCTGTGCTTCCAACTTTGTGGCAACAGTTTGGGATGGGCCTTTCCTGTTTCTGCATGACTATGCCCCCGTGCACAAGCGAGGTCCATACAGAAATGGTTTGACGAAATCGGTGTGGAAGAACTTAACTGGCCTGCACAGAGCCCTGACCTCAACCCTGTCGAAAACCTTTGGAATGAATTGGAACGCTGACTGAGAGCCAGGCCTAATCGCCCAACATCAGTGCCCAACCTCACTAACATGCTGACCAGACCGGACACGTCGCGTGCGCGAGCGTTGCAAAATAAATTAGAAATCCATGTTATTCAATTTATTGCACCCACACTGCTCGCATGCGCAAACGAGCGTCTGCGTTGCAAGGGCTAAAATAGAAGTCATTCCATTTCTGACGCAGATCGCGCTGCAAGTCCTGCCTCTCCCATTCTCTCATTGGTTTATGAAGCAGGTACCCACGTGCCATCTCCTCATTGGTTATACCCACGTGGGTAATTGAAAGACGAACTGTTTTGCCGTCATCGTGGTACTACTATGAAAGTTTAGATGCCAATACCATATAAGTTCAAAGATGAAAAAGCCTGGAAGGAGGAGGGATGACTAGAAACGATTTGGTTGACCGTTTATTTAGCTAGCAACAGCAAGCTAGCTAAATTGGACAAATTAGCTGAGATGTGCAAGCTAGCTAGCTGAATTGCCATACATGTTTAATGCTTTTCGACCTGTCCCAAATTAATGTAATTGGTTCAGAGTTTGTTTTGATATTTTAACCTGCGTGTCGTGATCGCGTTTGGTGTGGGGGGACAAAATAAATGTATGCACGATGGCGCGCGCGCACAGCCGGTTTGGTTCCGTGTAATGCTCTTGTGGCTGTATGGAAGCAAGTCCCCGCAGCTATGTTCCAACATCTAGTGGAAACCCTTCCCAGAAGAGTGGAGGCTGTTATATTAGCAAAGGGGACCAACTCCATATTAATGCCCATGATTTTGGAATGAGATGTTCCACGAGATGTATTTTGGTGTACCTACACTGCAACGGAAAACTGTAATTTATGCGGTCATTTTAGGTATTATCAACAGTAAAAAACGTTGAAACATTTTACTGCAGCATACTGTTAATTATGGTGTATTGTGGGAAATTGCTGTATTTCGAATGGTACTGTAATTCCATCCCACAGAATACAGTTACCATACCATATCTTTAGAGCGCCAAAAACCTTTTGACCACTAGTGGGTGCATGGTATTGTTGTTTCTTGCTCGTTAACATATTTTGAGGTGTGCCTTATTTGTTGCACCCCATGAGTGAGCATGCTGTACCAATTATACTCCTATAGTAAAGTTCCCATCAATTAAACATGTATAGGGGACTGATTGAAGTGTCAGCAAGTCTTGAACGTAAGTGTTTTAAGCATTTAGCCATGTCCTTTTGATCTGTTTTTCCTTGTAGTTGATGCCAGTTTGGAAGCCGTCGTTAAGGCCTCTAGAAGTGTGAGTTAATAAACACCAAACATTAATTGATATGCTGTAATATGTAAACACTTAGTAGCAAACCTGCTTGCACCAATCCTATGTAATTACAGTAAAATACTGTGAAATACAAACCCCTACCATCAATACATGGAATTCATTCATCCATGTCATTCATTCCAATTCAGTATGCGTTTAGTTTTTTACAGTATAATACAATCAATTTTACAGTATTGTACTGTGTGTTATTACACAGTACTTGTCTTCATACCGTATTCATGTTACAACAGGYGTACTGTAATATGAAATACAGAATKTTGCTTGCCACYGAGCTGCCTGTAAGCTACTGTCAAATTATACCCTATAGGCTATACCATCAATTGAACGGGGTCCGTTGTTTTCTGATGTGTGAATCTCTTACTACCGCTCATGTCACAGCTACAGGCCCAGCTCTTGGTTAGGCATTGGACACTAGTGCTGATTCAATCTGATCATCAACGCATACAAACACATAGTTTTAATATGAAGTAGAATTATGCAAAATAGAATAAGCCTTCTGAAATGGACACCTTGCATGTGAGAATAATGCAGTCAGGCCCCGATTCCGACCCGAGTTAAGAGCACATAAATGGAACGTAATTCTGTGAACTTTTCTCTCTATGCGTATTCTGACCTTAAATGGAACGTAATTCTATGCACTCTTCTCTCTATGCGTATTCTGACCTTGAATTTAAGCATGCGAATAGTGTGCTATTCACCCGCTATTTATTTTGGGTGGAGATGGAAGAAATGAAGGTGTGGCAGAGGTGTGTCTACAGATAAACCATATTCTGACCGTGACTTAATTCCCCCATAATTCCACCACCTTTACGCGTGAATAAGGTAGAGCGAACCTGACGGTTCCAAGTGGAAAAAGCATCTACTTTCTTTTTTTCTGATAGAAACAACAGCATTCTCCATGCACTGTACTTTATACATGGATAAGTGCTATTGATTAGAACTAGGTAAATAAGTCATCCATTTGGAGAAGGGGATTGTAAAATACACATTGTAATTGTTTTAGATGACTTGTCCTTATGATCCCTGGAGACGAATGTGAAACTAGCCATATGGAAGSAAACTGAAAATCATATCAACAGGATATGTATTGCGGACCCTTTTCCTCGGTGAAATAGGCTATAAAGAGCTGTGTGGTTATTCCACATTTTCAATGTGTGCCCTCGTAATTTGCACGAATGAAATTTGGACACCCAAACTMTAGACTTCTGTCGCACTGAACCTGCCAAGGTGATGTGTGTGCTTCAGAAAGTTTTAATTATAGCCTATGGCTGGGCACATACACTACCGATCAAAAGTTTTAGAACATGACTCATCAGGTTTTTCTTTATTTTTACTATTTTCTACATCATATAATAATAGTGAAGACATAAAAACTATGAAATAACACATGAATCATGTAGTAACCAAAAAAGTGTTAAACAAATCCAAATATATTTTATATTTGAGATTCTTCAAATAGCCACCTTTTGCTTGATGACAGCTTTGCACACTATTGGCATTCTCTCAACCAGCATCATGAGGTAGTCACCTGGAATACATTTCAATTAACAGGTGTGCCTTCTTAAAGTTAATTTGTGGAATTTCTTTCCTTAATGCGTTTGAGCCAATCAGTTGTGTTGTGACAAGGTAGGGGTGGTATACAGAAGATAGCACTATTTGGTAAAAGGCCAAGTCCATATTATGGCAAGAACAGCTCAAATAAACAAAGAGAAACAACAGTCCATCATTACTTTAAGACATGAAGGTCAATCAATTTGGAAAATGTCAAGAACTTTGAAAGTTTCTTCAAGTGCAGTCACAAAAACCATCAAGCACTATGATGAAACTGGCTCATGAGGACCGCCACAGGAATGGAAGACCCAGAGTTACCTGCTGCCGGGATACGTTCATTAGAGTCACCAGCCTCAGAAATTGCAGCCCAAATAAATGCTTCACAGAGTTCAAGTAAGAGACACATCTCAACATCAAGTGGTCAGAGGAGACTGTGTGAATCAGGACTTCATGATCAATGTGCTGCAAAGAAACCACTACTTAAGGACACCAATAAGAAGATAAGACTTGCTTGGGCCAAGAAACACGAGCAATGGACATTAGACCAGTGGACATTTGTCCTTTGGTCTGGAGTCCAAATTGAAGATTTTTGGTTCCAACCTCCGTGTCTTTGTGAGATGCGGTGTGGGTGAATGGATGATCTCCGCATGTGTATTTCCCACCGTAAAGCATGAAGGAGGGGGTGTTATGGTGTGGGGGTGCTTTGCTGGTGACACTGTCTGTGATTTATTTAAAATTCAAGGCACACTTAACCAGCATGGCTACACAGCATAATGCAGTGATACGCCTTCCATCTGGATTGGGCTTAGTGGGACTATCATTTGTTTTTCAACAGGACAATGATCCAACACACCTCCAGGCTGTGTAAGGGCTATTTTACCAAGAAGGAGAGTGATGGAGTGCTGCATCAGATGACCTGGCCTCCACAATCCCCGACCTCAACCAAATTGAGATGGTTTTGGATGAGTCAGACCGCAGAGTGAAGGAAAAGCAGCCAACGAGTGCTCAGCATATGTGGGAACTCCTTCAAGACTGTTGTAAAATCATTCCAGGTGAAGCTGGTTGAGAGAAAGCCAAGAGTATGCAACGCTGTCATCAAAGCAAAGGGGGGCTAATTTAAAGAATCTCAATATAAAATATATTTTGATTTATTTAACACTTTTTTGATTACTACATGATTCCATATGTGTTATTTCATAGTTTTGATGTCTTCACTATTATTCTACAATGTTAAAAAAAATGTAAATAAAGAAAAACTCTTGAATGAGTAGGTGTTCTAAAACTTCTACCGGTAGTGTAGATTTATAACTGTCACTTTTGTGTTATTTTTCTTCAATTTGTAGCTTACATTTTGCATCATTTATTCAGTTTATTTCTTTCCTCTGTCACGTCCTGGTAAGTTGTTCCTGAGGGTCGCTAGCATTAGTGGATCATATTAGGCAAACGTTGTGCAATAATTTGGGACATGTAGCCTATTTGGATCATTATGCAAATCAGCCACACATATCACTTTAAACCTAGAGAGCGTCGGGCCAGTACCGAAAGGTTGCCTGGTTTGAATCCCAAGCTGGCAAGGTGAAAAAAAATCTGCCGTTTTACTTTTGAGCAAGGCAGTAACCCCCAACAATGCTCCCTGGGCGCCGATCACGTGGATTAAAGCATCCCTCTGCACCTCTCTGATTCAGAGGGGTTGGGTTAATGACTCTGCTCTCTCTGCACCTCTCTGATTCAGAGGGGTTGGGTTAAATGATCCTGCACTCTCTGATTCAGAGGGGTTGGGTTAAATGACTCCTGCACCTTCTGATCACAGAGGGGTTGGGTTAAATATCCTGCACCTCTCTGATTCAGAGGGGTTGGGTTAAATGATCTCCGTGCAACCTCTCTGATTCAGAGGGTTGGGTTAAATGACTGCCCTGCACCTCTCTGATTCAGAGGGGTTGGGTTAAATGACTCCTGCACCTCTCTGATTCAGAGGGTTGGGTTAAATGACTCCTGCACCTCTCTGATTCAGAGGGGTTGGTAAGGGTTAATTTAAATACTCACTCCTGCACTCTCTGATTCAGAGGGGTTGGGTTAAATGACTCCTGCACCTCTCTGATTCAGAGGGGTTGGGTTAAATGACTCCTGCACCTCTCTGATTCAGAGGGGTGGGGTTAAATGACTCCTGCACCTCTCTGATTCAGAGGGGTTGGGTTAAATGACTCCTGCACCTCTCTGATTCAGAGGGGTTGGGTTAATGGCGGAGACAACATTTCGGTGAGAAGCACTTCAGTTACCATCTGATAGGCATTACCTCCGTTCGTTCTTCTCCCCGTAAAACAATAACTATATACAAAAAAAAGAAATAAAAACGATCAAAGAAAAAAAATATGTAAAAAGTACCCAGAGAAAACAAAGAAATAATAACAGATGTTCTTTTACAAAAAAACTGTACACTCTTTATATGAATACCTCCTACCTAACCATCTAAAAACACACACCTCGTAAACTAAAAGTCTAAAAAACAGAAACATTAAACAAAACTAGCAGACAAAAACAAACCGTCTCCTACATAACAGACCTAATAACTAATAAAAAACGAAAAAAAAAAACTACAACAAATAAATGTCTAAACAAACTTTTGTTTTTTTTTTTTTTTTTTTTCTAACCGTAAGACACTGAGTATCTGTGTCGTTTTTTTTTTTTTTTTTTTTCTACACTAAAATCAGAGCCGTTATTTTTATAACCATTAAATTTTTTTTCTGTTTTTTTTTTTTTTTTTTTTTTTTTTTTTTTTTTTTTTTTTTTTTTTTTTTTTTTTTTTTTTTTTTTTTTTTTTTTTTTTTTTTTTTTTTTTTTTTAACTTTCTCGAACAATTCAAAAAAACTTGTTTTTTTTTTTTTGTGTGTTTTTTTTTTTCTTTTTTTTTTTTTTTTTTTTTTTTGTTTTTTGTTGTTTTTTTTTTTTTTTTTTTTTTTTTTTTTTTTTTTTTTTTTTTTTTTTTTTTTTTTACTGTACGTAGTGGGAACTTTACTTTAAAAGAGCATCTTCCGACAAAAATTACTTTTTTTCCGGTAGAACACTAAAAGACTGAAACTGACACGTAGTTCTTTGTTTTTTTTTTTTTTTTTTTTTTTTTTTTTTTTTTTCTTTTTTTTTTTATTTTTTTCTTTTTTTTTTTTTTTTTTTTTTTTTTTTTTTTTTTTTTTTTTTTTTTTTTTTTTTTTTTTTTTTTTTTTTTTATTTTTTTTTTTTTTTTTTTTTTTTTTTTTTTTTTTTTTTTTTTACCGCTGACACCCTTTTTTTTTTTTTTTTTTTTTTTTTTTTGTTTTTTTTTCTTTTTTGTTTTAAAAGACTCTTATGCGTCAGATAATAAAAAAAAAAATTAAACTTTGTTTGGACTACAATATTGCTTTTCCAACTTTTTTGGTCAATATTCCAATATTTCCGGATTGATGTCTTGAATATACAATTTCAGGACTAATTAAACCACTCATCATATATTTTGTGTGTAAAGGCTTTCCAAAACCGTTTTTTTTAATGATTCATACAATACTTTCCTAACCCTAATGTGCCTAAATCATCTACAAGATCAGAGTATTTTTGAATCTAACAGATTTAAAACGGGGAGGAAGATGCATAGAGGCATTCTTTCATTGATCCCTATATTCGGGTAACCTGTTTTTCAGCAGTTGAATTACATTTATTCAGTTGCAGGCAAGGATCCACGCCCGCAAAGCCCATTACACACCTTCATAAGGTAGCGTTTGAATACCAACTACTGAGAGTGCGTAGGAAAGGGTGCGTAAGAAAGACCTCTCATTTCCTAAATCGAATGAATCTGGCCCTCAGTGCATTGGGAGGATCTGGCCATTATCAACATGCTAAAAAGGGAAGGACATAGCCATGGATCTTACCTATAGGCCTATCTGGAAGATATGATTGTCAACATGTACTAGGAATTGTATTTATTTTCTATAAACGATTATACACAACCAACCTTTACTTACATGAAGGATATTGGAATCTCTATCTCTGTGTGTGTGTCTGCAACTTTAAATTAATAATTTAACCCAAATATGACAATTATCAATTATTTGTATAAATAATCCTTAAACATGCTAACTATTATCATTCATATTCAGAATTGTTATATGTTGTTTGATACTTTTAACCATATTTTATGCCTTAATACAAAGTGGCCAGGAGATGCCAGACATGGTAGAAACCTTGTTGGTCTTTGTACTGATTGGGATTTATAAATGATTATTATGGCAAATTATGCTAACATGGTCAGTAGAGGAGTTGTGGTATGAATGTCACAGTAGAAATCTAGAAGCTAGTAATACAAATGGAATAGAAAATCTAAGCTATAGTCCATTCGTACTTCAGAATTCCAGCTGAGAATGAATTGCGTTCATTGATTCACTGCATGCTCGCTTCTTGTGGCTACAGACAATTAGAAATGTAGCCTACCATATTTAAACATGTTCTGTTCCATCATTCCACCACAAACACTTTGTGGTGGTGAATTGTTAGGTTAGATTACTTGTTGGTTATTACTGCATTGTCGAACTAGAAGCACAAGCATTTCGCTACACTCGCATTAACATCTGCTGACCATGTGTATGTGACAAATAAAATTTGATTTGAAACACAAACTATTGACAGTTAACCATGTTACAGTCAAATGAATCAATACCATACTCTGCATTCGTTTTGCTTGTTTAATGCATAAAAAAAACATTATAATTCCATTTAACTGACAAGAAAATTGAAATCTAAACCAACAGTGTTCTTTCCAATTAAAAAACAAAATGGGTGTCACTCGTGTTTTACACCCTTCCGTTTCAAACGGGTTTGGATTTGTGAGCTGGTTCTTCAGAAACGCCAGATCTCTCTGTGGATGCAGAACTCTCCCAACTTAAATGGCTGCGAGTTCTCTGGTCCCTTTATCTCGACATACTGCTGTTCTCTCCAGACAAAAGCGGGGAGCCTCGTGAGAACGTCCATCAGACAAGCAATCCATCTCTGTCTAATCGACATTTCAGCACACATCGAATTATATCTACAGAAGATTTCAGTAATTCTTGTAAATGAGTGGGACGCAAAATCCGTCGACACCCTGTACTGAGTTTGCATGTTAGAAATTGAAGAAACAAACGTTTATATAGGCTACTATATTACATTGTCACTCGTTGCTACATTTTCGTTGCCTGCTAACCTACATTTCAGCATACCTAGCTAGCCTATAGCGCCCCTAAACTCCTAGCAAAACCCCACAAACAACTAGTCTATCGAGTGACGTTCCACTCCAAAGTAAAAAAAACATAAATGTAAAAGAATTGCTTAGAAAGCCATTCTATAAAGATGCATCTACGCACTGTCTGCAGGGAATTCATTAAGTTATGTCCCCTAAATTGAAGAATTGTCTTGTTTCTCAAATATCTCCGGAGGATTCTCTTTTCACATACTCACAGAGCATTGACGTATATTAGTAACTCCTTCATTACCGATGAGGAGCGGTGTCGCGCTTCCATTCCTGTCAACCACTCCGGAGAAAAATCCCCAATCAAAATTGAATTAATTAAATTGGACAAACAAGCAGTGTCTTCAAATCCAAATTTAAAATACATGTATTTGTCAAAGAAGTCAGACACAGGCCTAAGATAAACTAGCATGACAGCAGGATGAGACGTCCAAGAAAGTAGCGTAGATTAATAAAATAGTTTGTTAATTTATTTTCAAATTATGATTTATATCATAGTCCAATCCCAGTTAAGTAATTGACTTGAGTAAAAATACCACGTATTCTTAGTTTAGGCTACTAAAACACCATCACATTAGCAGTGCACTACTTTTAAACAGAGCCATATCGGTAAAGTAGTGCAGAGAATAGGTGCCATTTGGGACACAACCGAAAAAATGCACACAAATATACATTTCTTTAAAAATTATCACGAAAATAATGCAATACAATACTTGTATTATATTGCATTATACGTATACTTGTATTGCATACAAATATTCTTAATATTTTGCTGCCACAGTACCCAACGTGACACACAACACACATCACAGGCTGGGAGCAGCACATGGGCTGGAGCAATTAGGGGTAAAGTACCTTGCTCAAGGGCACAATGGCGGTAGGTAGTATACTGGGATATTGATGCCTGTAACCCTCCGGTTGCTGTTTCACTTCCTCCAGATTTCCCCACAGGCGGCTCAGGGGTTTCGAACCGGCAACCCCCGCCTCTCTAACCTCGAGGCTACCACCGGCCCCTAATGGTAGTAGTATCATTCCCTAATGGTAGTAGTATCATCCCCCTAATGGTAGTAGTATCATCCCCTAATGGCTAGTAAGATACTCCTAATGGGTAGTAGTATCATCCCTAATGATAGTAGTATCATCCTACTGGTAGTAGTATCATTCCCTCAATGGTAGTAGTAATCATCCGACCTAATTGGTAGTAGTATCATCCTAATGGGTAGTATTATCATCCCTGTTGGTAGTAGTTTAGGTAGTAGTATATCCTATGTTGTATTCTGTAGTATGATCATCCCCTAATGGTAGTAGTATCATCCCCCTAATTGGTAGTAGTACGATCCCTAATGGAATCTAGGTAGGTATATCATTCCCTATTGGTAGTTAGTATCATCCCTACTCGTAGATTCATCCATATGGTAGTAGTTATCATCCCATGCATCGTAGTGGTAGTAGTATCATCCCTAATGGTAGTAGTATAATCCCCTAACTGTGTATATTCATCCTCTAATGGTAGTAGCTATCATCCCCCTAATGGTAGTAATATCATCCCTAATGGTAGTAGTATCATCCCCTAATGGTAGTAGTATTCATCCTCTAATGGTAGTAGTATCATCCCCTAATGGTAAGTATATCATCCCCCTAAAGGATAGTAGTATCATCCCTAATGGTAGTAGTATCATATCTCCTCTAATGGTAGTAGTATCATCCCCAATGGTAGTAGTATCATCCCTAATGGTAGTAGTATCTAATTAAGTGTATCATCCTCAATGGTAGTAGTTATCATCCCCTAATGGTAGTAGTTCATCCCCCTAATGTGTAGTATAATCCCTAATGGTAGTAGTATCATACCCCTACTGGTATCAGTCATC